>NC_088227.1:40396396-40401396 GCF_036934945.1 Oncorhynchus masou masou | reverse complement strand
TATAACTACCACCATCTACAACATATAATATAACTACCACCATCTAATAGAACATATAATATAACTACCACCATCTAATAGAACATACAATATAACTACCACCATCTACAACATATAATATAACTACCACCATCTACAACATATAATATAACTACCACCATCTACAACATATAATATAACTACCACCATCTACAACATATAATATAACTACCACTATCTAATACAACATATAATATAACTACCACCATCTAATAGAACATATAATATAACTACCACCATCTACAACATATAATATAACTACCACCATCTAATAGAACATATAATATAACTACCACCATCTACAACATATAATATAACTACCACCATCTAATAGAACATATAATATAACTACCACCATCTACAACATATAATATAACTACCACCATCTACAACATATAATATAACTACCACCATCTAATAGAACATATAATATAACTACCACCATCTACAACATATAATATAACTACCACCATCTAATAGAACATATAATATAACTACCACCATCTAATAGAACATATAATATAACTACCACCATCTAATAGAACATATAATATAACTACCACCATCTAATAGAACATATAATATAACTACCACCATCTAATAGAACATATAATATAACTACCACCATCTACAACATATAATATAACTACCACCATCTACAACATATAATATAACTACCACCATCTAATAGAACATATAATATAACTACCACCATCTAATAGAACATATAATATAACTACCACCATCTAATAGAACATATAATATAACTACCACCATCTAATAGAACATATAATATAACTACCACCATCTACAACATATAATATAACTACCACCATCTAATAGAACATATAATATAACTACCACCATCTAATAGAACATATAATATAACTACCACCATCTAATAGAACATATAATATAACTACCACCATCTACAACATATAATATAACTACCACCATCTAATAGAACATATAATATAACTACCACCATCTACAACATATAATATAACTACCACCATCTAATAGAACATATAATATAACTACCACCATCTAATAGAACATATAATATAACTACCACCATCTAATAGAACATATAATATAACTACCACCATCTAATAGAACATATAATATAACTACCACCATCTAATAGAACATATAATATAACTACCTCCATCTAATAGAACATATAATATAACTACCACCATCTAATAGAACATATAATATAACTACCACCATCTAATAGAACATACAATATAACTACCACCATCTACAACATATAATATAACTACCACCATCTACAACATATAATATAACTACCACCATCTACAACATATAATATAACTACCACCATCTACAACATATAATATAACTACCACCATCTACAACATATAATATAACTACCACCATCTAATAGAACATATAATATAACTACCACCATCTAATAGAACATACAATATAACTACCACCATCTACAACATATAATATAACTACCACCATCTACAACATATAATATAACTACCACCATCTAATAGAACATATAATATAACTACCTCCATCTAATAGAACATATAATATAACTACCACCATCTAACAGAACATATAATATAACTACCTCCATCTACAACATATAATATAACTACCACCATCTACAACATATAATATAACTACCACCATCTACAACATATAATATAACTACCACCATCTACAACATATAATATAACTACCACCATCTACAACATATAATATAACTACCACCATCTACAACATATAATATAACTACCACCATCTACAACATATAATATAACTACCACCATCTAATAGAACATATAATATAACTACCACCATCTAATAGAACATATAATATAACTACCACCATCTAATAGAACATATAATATAACTACCACCATCTAATAGAACATACAATATAACTACCACCATCTAATAGAACATATAATATAACTACCACCATCTAATAGAACATATAATATAACTACCACCATCTAATAGAATATATAATATAACTACCACCATCTAATAGAACATATAATATAACTACCACCATCTAATAGAACATATAATATAACTACCACCATCTAATAGAACATATAATATAACTACCACCATCTACAACATATAATATAACTACCACCATCTAATAGAACATATAATATATCTACCACCATCTACAACATATAATATAACTACCACCATCTAATAGAACATATAATATAACTACCACCATCTAATAGAACATATAATATAACTACCACCATCTACAACATATAATATAACTACCACCATCTACAACATATAATATAACTACCACCATCTACAACATATAATATAACTACCACCATCTACAACATATAATATAACTACCACCATCTACAACATATAATATAACTACCACCATCTACAACATATAATATAACTACCACCATCTACAACATATAATATAACTACCACCATCTAATAGAACATATAATATAACTACCACCATCTAATAGAACATATAATATAACTACCACCATCTACAACATATAATATAACTACCACCATCTACAACATATAATATAACTACCACCATCTAATAGAACATATAATATAACTACCTCCATCTACAACATATAATATAACTACCACCATCTAATAGAACATATAATATAACTACCACCATCTACAACATATAATATAACTACCACCATCTAATAGAACATATAATATAACTACCACCATCTAATAGAACATATAATATAACTACCACCATCTAATAGAACATATAATATAACTACCACCATCTAATAGAACATATAATATAACCACCACCATCTAATAGAACATATAATATAACTACCACCATCTACAACATATAATATAACTACCACCATCTAATAGAACATATAATATAACTACCACCATCTACAACATATAATATAACTACCACCATCTAATAGAACATATAATATAACTACCACCATCTAATAGAACATATAATATAACTACCACCATCTAATAGAACATATAATATAACTACCACCATCTAATAGAACATATAATATAACTACCACCATCTACAACATATAATATAACTACCACCATCTACAACATATAATATAACTACCACCATCTACAACATATAATATAACTACCACCATCTACAACATATAATATAACTACCACCATCTAATAGAACATATAATATAACTACCACCATCTAATAGAACATACAATATAACTACCACCATCTAATAGAACATATAATATGACTACCACCATCTAATAGAACATATAATATAACTACCACCATCTAATAGAACATATAATATAACTACCACCATCTAATAGAACATATAATATAACTAGAACATACAACATCTAACAGAACATCTAATATAACATCTAATATAATATCTAATATCACTTCCAACATTTAATAGAATATCAAACATCTAATAGAACATCCAACAACCAATAGAACATCTAATAGAACATCCAACAACCAATAGAACATCTAATAGAACATCCAACATCCAAAAGAACACACAGAAGTACCTCTTTCTCCACGTCCGCTTTGGTGCCTTTCCTGGCTATTTGTGATGGTGTGTGTACAGGGCTCTGAGACTGACCCTCGTCTATCAGACCATACACTGACTGGACAGGGGGATGGAGAGAAGGAGAGAGACATTTAGGAGAAGAAAGGAGAGGGAAGTCTGCTATGTTACCATCCCATTCCTCAGTATTGGGTTTTTCAAACTTTATTTTTGTAACCCAACCCAATAGTTCTGGCCACAGTCTAGTGAATCTAGTCCTTCCTGTCCGTACCTTCTTGACTCTCTGTGGGTTCCTCATGCGTCTGCATTTCCTGATGTCCATCTCTGTGGTGTTCACACAACCTGGCTGTAGAACATAGAGGACCAAGTGTTATGTTCAGCAGGCGCAGGAGTAAGGAGACGTTTTCAAAATAGAAATTCAGTGTTTTGCGTCAAGGTATAGTAATGATTCACTCACTCACTCACTCACTCACTCACACACTCACTCACTCACTCACTCACTCACTCACTCACTCACTCACTCACTCACTCACTCACTCACTCACTCACTCACTCACTCACTCACTCACTCACACATACCACAGGTCTATGGACATCCCAGAAAGCTCTTTCTTGACTATCTAGAATCTTCCTCTCAATTCTATCCTTTTTCCTGTCGATCCTGGAGAAGAAGAAGAAGAAGAAGAAGAGGAGGAGGGAGAGAGAAAGGACACAGGGAGAAGAGAGAGAGAGAGAGGACACAGGGAGAAGAGAGAGAGAGAGACAGAGAGAGAGAGAGAGAGAGGACACAGGGAGAAGAGAGAGAGAGAGAGAGAGGGGGAGGACAGAGGGAGAAGAGAGAGAGAGAGAGAGAGAGAGAGAGTGGGAGGACAGAGGGAGAAAGAGAGAGAGAGAGAGGACAGAGGGAGAAGAGAGAGGGAGAAGAGAGAGGGAGATAATATAAACAGAAGAAAACACACACACACACTTTATGTTATTCTATCCTTGTGTTGATTTCCATTCAAAATTATAATTTCCCTAACCCCTTAACCCTTAACCTAACCCCAATTATATCCCCAACCTTAAATCTAAACCTCCTAGTCTAAAATAACCTTTGTCCTCTTGGGGACCTGGAACATTTACCCTGAAGGGATCATTTTCCTTGTTTTACTACCCTTGTGGGGACTTTTGGGGATTTCCGGTACCCATTAGGATATTAATACAAGCCAACACACACACACACACACACACACACACACACACACACACACACACACACACACACACACACACACACACACACACACACACACACACACACACACACACACACACACACACACACACACACACACACACACACACACACACACACTATGTTATTCTATCTTCGTGGGGACCTAAAATGTATATACATAAAACAAATCCTATTTT
>NC_088227.1:40353896-40393896 GCF_036934945.1 Oncorhynchus masou masou | reverse complement strand
CACACTGATACCTACCGCCTCATGATCACATCACACTGATACCTACCGCCTCATGATCACATCACACTGGTACCCACGGCCTCTTAATCACATCACACTGGTACCCACGGCCTCATAATCACATCACACTGGTACCTACCGCCTCATGATCACATCACACTGGTACCCACGGCCTCATAATCACATCACACTGGTACCCACGGCCTCTTAATCACATCACACTGGTACCTACCGCCTCATAATCACATCACACTGGTACCCACGGCCTCATAATCACATCACACTGGTACCCACGGCCTCTTAATCACATCACACTGGTACCCACGGCCTCATAATCACATCACACTGGTACCCACGGCCTCTTAATCACATCACACTGGTACCTACCGCCTCATAATCACATCACACTGGTACCCACGGCCTCTTAATCACATCACACTGATACCCACGGCCTCATAATCACATCACACTGATACCTACCGCCTCATGATCACATCACACTGGTACCTACCGCCTCATGATCACATCACACTGATACCTACCGCCTCATGATCACATCACACTGATACCTACCGCCTCATGATCACATCACACTGGTACCTACCGCCTCATGATCACATCACACTGGTACCCACGGCCTCATGATCACATCCCACTGGTACCCACGGCCTCATAATCACATCACACTGGTACCCACGGCCTCTTAATCACATCACACTGGTACCCACGGCCTCATAATCACATCACACTGGTACCTACCGCCTCATGATCACATCACACTGGTACCCACGGCCTCATAATCACATCACACTGGTACCCACGGCCTCTTAATCACATCACACTGGTACCTACCGCCTCATAATCACATCACACTGGTACCCACGGCCTCTTAATCACATCACACTGGTACCCACCGCCTCATAATCAGCCAGCTCCAAACGAGTCTTGTTCTGCATGGTCCTCTTGCACAGATAGATAGCTGGAGGAGAGAGAGAGAGAGGGGGAGAGAGAGGGAGAGAGAGAGATTGAGAGAGAGAGAGATTAAGAGAGAGAGAGAGAGAGAGAGATTAAGAGAGAGAAGGAGAGCGAGAGAGAGATTGGGAGGGAGAGAGAGAGAGAGAGAGAGAGAGAGAGAGAGAGAGAGAGAGAGAGAGAGAGAGAGAGATCATCCCACTCTCCCTCTCCCCATATCCATCCATCTATCCATCCCACTCTCCCTCTCCCCATATCCATCCATCCATCCATCCCACTCTCCCTCTCCCCATATCCATCCATCCATCCATCCCACTCTCCCTCTCCCCATATCCATTCATCCATCCATCCATCCCACTCATCTTCCATCCATCCATCCATCCATCCATCCATCCATCCCACTCTCCCTCTCCCCATATCCATCCATCCATCCCACTCTCCCTCTCCTCATATCCATCCATCCATCCATCCCACTCTCCCTCTCCCCATATCCATCCATCCATCCCACTCTCCCTCTCCTCATATCCATCCATCCATCCATCCCACTCTCCCTCTCCCCATATCCATCCATCCATCCATCCCACTCTCCCTCTCCCCATATCCATCCATCCATCCAACTCTCCCTCTCCCCTTATCCATCCATCCATCCATCCATCCCACTCATCTTCCATCCATCCATCCATCCATCCATCCCACTCATCTTCCATCCATCCATCCCACTCTCCCTCTCCCCATATCCATCCATCCATCCAACTCTCCCTCTCCCCTTATCCATCCATCCATCCATCCATCCATCCATCCATCCATCCCACTCATCTTCCATCCATCCATCCATCCCACTCTCCCTCTCCCCATATCCATCCATCCATCCCACTCTCCCTCTCCCCATATCCATCCATCCATCCATCCATCCAACTCTCCCTCTCCCCATATCCATCCATCCATCCATCCCACTCTCCCTCTCCTCATATCCATCCATCCATCCCACTCTCCCTCTCCCCTTATCCATCCATCCATCCATCCATCCATCCCACTCATCTTCCATCCATCCATCCATCCATCCATCCCACTCATCTCCCCTCCTCTTCACCCTCTCCCGGTCCTAGTCCCTGATTATATTTAGTTCCTCCCTGCTCACCCAGGGAGGTGTCCACCGGAGCTGAGTAGTCTCCTGATTGTGACTGCTCCGAGAGCTGTGAGCTATCTATTATGTTCTTCAGGAGTGATGGGGGACATGTCCTATAGGAGATGGTGTTATGATTTCTAGCCCCTTCAGTGAAGGACTTTCCACCTATCACAGAGCTTTGATTTGAAAGAAAATTTGTGTTCTACCATTTCTATGGACTTACCATAGTCTGTGTTCTCTGGTTCCCAGCAGTTAGAAGGCCAGAAATATGGAGCCTGAGGGTCAAGTGTGGGAGGAGTGGATAGAAGAGGATAGGAGAGAAGGAGAGGAATAGAGAGATGTTTGGACAGAAGAGGGAAGGAGAAACAGAGAGGAGAGGAATAGAGAGATGTTTGGATAGAAGAGGGGAGGAGAAGAGAGGAATGGAGAGAATTAAGGTATTATTGAGAGGTGAAAGGCATGGCAACAATATTAAAGAGGCAATAATTTACAGTAAAAACATTTGTCATTTTGTAAAGATATATACACTGAACAAATATATAAATGTAACATGTAAAGTGTTGGTCCCATGAGCTGAAATTTCCCATAATGCACAAAAAATGTATTTCTCTAAAATGTTGCCGAGAAATTAGTTTACATCCCTGTAAGTGAGCATTTCTCCTTTGCCAAGATAATCCATCCACCTGACAGGTGTGGCATATCAATGAGCTGATTAAACAGCATGATCATTACACAGATGCACCTTGTGCTGGGGACAATAAAAGGCCACTCTAAAATGTGCAGTTTTGTCACACAACATAATGGCACAGATGTCCCAAGTTTTGAGAGAGTGTGCAATTGACATGCTGACTAAAGGAATATCCACCAGAGCTGTTTCCAGAGAATTTAATGTTAATCTCTCTACCATAAGCCGCCTCCAAAGTCATGTTAGAGAATTTGGCAGTGCCGGCCTCCGCAGAGCACATATATGGCGGGTGGTTTGCTGATGTCAACGTTGTGGACATCGTGCCCCATTGTGGCAGTGGGTTTAGGGTACGGACAAAGAACACAATTGCATTTTATCGATGGCAATTTGAATGCACAAATTGCTGAGATCCTGAGGCCCATTGTCGTGCCATTCATCCACCACCATCACCTCATGTTTCAGCATGATAATTCACAGCCCCATGTCGTAAAGATCTGTACACAATTCCTGCAAGCTGAACATGTCCCAGTTCTTCCATGGCCTGCATTCTCACCAGACAAGTTACCCATTGAGCATGTTTGGGATGCTCTGGATCAACGTGCACGACAGCGTGTTCCAGTTCCTGCCAATATCCAGCAACTTCGCACAGCCATTGAAGAGTGGGACAACATTCCACAGCCCTCAATCAACAGCCTGATCAACTCTCTGTGAAGGAGAAGTGTCGCACTGAATGAAGCAAATGGTCACACCAGATACTGACTGGTGTTCAGATCTTTGACCAACAGATGAATATCTGTATTCCCAGTCATGAGAAATACATAGATTAGAGCCTCATACTTTTATTTAAAGGGACTGATTTCCTCATGTGAACTGTAACTCAGTAAAATCTTTGAAATGGTTGCATGTTGCGTTTCTATTTTAGTTCAGTGTAGTTGATTCAACAGAAATACATATTCAGTAGACGGCTTTCCATATGTCTGTGAACGCTTCCGACAGACGACAGCATTTTCTCTGTTTGTCTGTGAACGCTTCCGACAGACGACAGCATTTTCTCTTTGTCGTTCTGCTAAACAAATTAAATGCTAATAAGTTGTACTGTGGTTTATCATTATAAATTCAAAACACACTCCACCTCCTCCCCCTTAACTTTCACTAGGGTGACAGGTAGCCTAGTGGTTATAGCATGGTATAGCTAGATCGATTCCCCAAGGTGAAAAATATGCCGATGTGACATTGAGCAAGGCACTTTACTCCATGACCCCACTCTCTAAGGGTATCTCAGCGACCGTTAGAATATGCACACAAAAAATGTAACACGTTTCCAATTCACATGTGTAAAATAGGACAAGTATAAGCACTCACAGATGTGTAAAATAGGACAAGTATAAGCACTCACAGATGTGTAAAATAGGACAAGTATAAGCACTCACAGATGTGTAAAATAGGACAAGTATAAGCACTCACAGATGTGTAAAATAGGACAAGTATAAGCACTCACAGATGTGTAAAATAGGACAAGTATAAGCACTCACAGATGTGTAAAATAGGACAAGTATAAGCACTCACAGATGTGTAAAATAGGACAAGTATAAGCACTCACAGATGTGTAAAATAGGACAAGTATAAGCACTCACAGATGTGTAAAATAGGACAAGTATAAGCACTCACAGATGTGTAAAATAGGACAAGTATAAGCACTCACAGATGTGTAAAATAGGACAAGTATAAGCACTCACAGATGTGTAAAATAGGACAAGTATAAGCACTCACAGATGTGTTAAATAGGACAAGTATAAGCACTCACAGATGTGTAAAATAGGACAAGTATAAGCACTCACAGATGTGTTAAATAGGACAAGTATAAGCACTCACAGATGTGTTAAATAGGACAAGTATAAGCACTCACAGATGTGTAAAATAGGACAAGTATAAGCACTCACAGATGTGTAAAATAGGACAAGTATAAGCACTCACAGATGTGTAAAATAGGACAAGTATAAGCACTCACAGATGTGTAAAATAGGACAAGTATAAGCACTCACAGATGTGTAAAATAGGACAAGTATAAGCACTCACAGATGTGTAAAATAGGACAAGTATAAGCACTCACAGATGTGTAAAATTGGACAAGTATAAGCACTCACAGATGTGTTAAATAGGACAAGTATAAGCACTCACAGATGTGTAAAATAGGACAAGTATAAGCACTCACAGATGTGTTAAATAGGACAAGTATAAGCACTCACAGATGTGTAAAATAGGACAAGTATAAGCACTCACAGATGTGTAAAATAGGACAAGTATAAGCACTCACAGATGTGTTAAATAGGACAAGTATAAGCACTCACAGATGTGTAAAATAGGACAAGTATAAGCACTCACAGATGTGTAAAATAGGACAAGTATAAGCACTCACAGATGTGTTATTATTCACTGACGTGTCTTTACGTCCCTTCTTTAAGAGGAGGAATCAAGGTCAACGCCTGCATCGTTCTCTCCAATCACTCACTTATTTTATTCAGCTTTCTGACTGGCTGGCTGACTGCTGTGAAGGGGATGCGTTCCCTCCACGTAGGTAGGAGGTGAAATGTCATCGTCTGCATCCCAAGTGGCACTCTGTTCCCTATGTGGTGCACTCCTTTTGACCGGGGCCAATAGTGCGCACAGGGCTCTGGTCCAAATGTAGTGCACTATACTGTACATGGAATAGAATGTTTTGTTTTCCCCTCTGTGAAGGTCTCTGAGCCTCCTGGTACAAGCATCTCAGAGTAGGAATGTTGATCTGACATCAGTTTGGCCTTTAAGATCATAATGAATAACATTATGTTGATTATGAAGGGAACCTGATCCCAGATCAACACTGCTACTCTGAGAGGCTCTGTGTGAATAGAGACCCCCTTAACTGTTCTCTCTGTGGGTTCAGTTGTGATGAATATTTCACAGGATATTCCACCATTGATTATTAATGGGGGTCACAGACCCCCTTCGTAGAAACAGAGGAAGTATCTTAGCGGGTGTGGTGTTGTGTCGTACGGATCACGGATCAGGTTTGTTTTTGATTTGGTTCCATGACTGAATTGGAAAGTAATTGGTACTTTACAGTATATTTGGGGCGGCAGGGTGGCCTAGTGGTTAGAGCGTTGGACTAGCAACCGAAAGGTTGCAAGTTCAAATCCCCGAGCTGACAAGGTACAACTCTGTCATTCTACCCCTGAACAGGCAGTTAACCCACTGTTCCTAGGCCGTAATTGAAAATAAGAATTTGTTCTTAACTGACATGCCTAGTTAAATAAAGGTTAAATAAAATATTTGTCCCTCTCAATCAGTCAGATTAATGCAGGGAAGCACTTTGGAGAAGCCATATCTCCCTCTCTAGACTGAGATAGAGACCAGGAAGTAGCATGAGAGAACAACTGGTCACATTGGTGCAGTTTCCCTCACATACCCTTATATGGTCTTACTACTCATCTGGAAGCTTCCTTGTAGCTTTATATGGTCTTACTGCTCACCTGGAAGCTGCCTTGTAGCCTTATATGGTCTTACTGCTCATCTGGAAGCTGCCTTATATGGTCTTACTGCTCACCTGGAAGCGATAGAAGGATCCATCATCTTTGAGTGACAGGATGTGATCAGAGATGGGGAAGAAATATCCCTGAGCAGCAATCAGACTCCCGATGTGCATCGCCTCAGCTACAGGAAAAGGATGGAACACAGTCAGTGACTTACTTAAAATTATAAACTGGGTGATTAAAGCCCAGTTGCTGATTGGCTGACAGCCGTGGTATATCAGATCGTATACCACGGGTATGACAAAACAGTTATTTGTCCTGTTCTAATTACAGTGGTAACCAGTTTATAATAGCAGTAAGGCACCTCAGGGCTTTGTGATATATGGCCAATATACTGTGGCTAAGGGCTGTGTCCAGGCACTCCGTGTTGCGTCGTGCTCAAGAACAGCCCTTAGCCGTGATATAATGGCCATATACCACATCTCCTTGGTTTGTAACGGATTCATACTTTACTGAATGCTTATTAAAACTTCTTAAGGACAGGGGGGGGGCAGTATTTTGGCGTCCGGATGAAAAGCCCAAAGTAAACTGCCTGCTGCTCAGGCCCAGAAGCTAGGATATGCATATAGATAGAAAACAGTCTAGAGTTTCTAAAACTGTTAAAATAATGTCTGTGGGTATAACAGAACTGATTTGGCAGGCGAAACCCCGAGGACAAACCATCCAATTGAGGTCATTGGATTTTGCAATGTTTTTCCCGATTTATTAGGACCCAAATTGCTTCGACGAGATGTCAACAGTCACAACGGAGTCATACTTCACTGAATGCTTGTTAAGATGTTTCAGCTTTTCAATAGAAAACTCATTGTGCTGAATTATATTCACGTAGAGTACGCGACAAGGAAGAGACCATTACAAACATGTAACACATACTCTATTAAGAGTTTATAAAGCGTGTTATTGCATGTTTTGTTTATTGTTTAATTGCCATTGAATACAAAAAAATAGTCTTCATGACATGTACCCACCAGGATCCTCAATGGCGAGGTTCTTCATCAGCCACTGCACTATGTCTGCACCTGGTAGACACAAGACAGGACTGTTATAGATGACACGCACGCACGCACGCACGCACGCACGCACGCACGCACGCACGCACGCACGCACACACACACACACACACACACACACACACACACACACACACACACACACACACACACACACACACACACACACACACACACACACACACACACACACACACACACACACACACACACACAGACACACACACGTGTATTATAATTTTTGTATTTTTATTATTATTATTGTACTTATTACCGCTTGTTCCTCCCCAATTGGTAGTTACAGTCTTGTCTCTTCGCTGCAACAAAAGGTGAAGGTTGAGAGCCATGCATCCTCCAAAACGCGACCCTGCCAAGCTTCAACTGCTTCTTGACACACTGTTTGCTTAACCCAGAAGCCAGCCAATGTGCCAATGCGTCAATGTGTTGAAGGAAACACCGTCCAACTGACGACTGGGTCAGCTTGCAGGCACCCGGCCCGTGATGAGACAAGGACATCCTGGCCAGCCAAACCCTCCCCTAACCCGGATGACACTGGGCAAATTCCGCGCCACCTCATGGGTCTCCCGGTCACGGCCGGTTGTGACACAGCCTGGGATCGAACCAGGGCTGTCCCCTAGACCGCTGCGCCAGGAGTAGGTTTTACTTTACTTTGGCAGAGTTACTTCGGCAGAGTTAAACCACAGAATGAAACTAGTGCAGTTACTATTTACTCAATATAAACCTCCCCTGTGTAAAATAAAAGCTTTAACTTCTGCATTGGAAAAGGCAAGAGGAATAGGGATAGAGAGGGAGAGAGAGAACCAGAGAGAGAAACACGGAGAGAGAGGGAGAGAGCGAGAGGGAGAGAGAAACAGAGAGAAACATTGAGAGATAAACAAAGTGGGATAGAGAGAGAAACACAGAGAGAGAGAGAAACAGAGAGAGAGAGAAACAGAGAGAGAGAGAAACAGAGAGAGAGAGAAACAGAGAGAGAGAGAGAAACAGAAGGAGAGGGAGAGGAATAGAGATGATCCTCTCCTTGACTACAGAAATGTTGCCTACACGCGTCCGTGTCTCTCTCTCGATATCTGTGTGTGTGTCTCTCTCTCTCTATATATATCCACGTGTGTCTCTCTCTCTCTCTCTCGATATCTGTGTGTGTGTCTCTCTCTCTCTTGATATTCGTGTGTGTGTCTCCCTCTCTCTATATATCCGCGTGAGCACCAGCCGTTGCGCATTAGAAATAGTGTTCATTGATATGCTGCTCTGATCATGAACCATGTGGCTCTCTGTGTGTGTGTGTGTGTGTGTGTGTGTGTGTGTGTGTGTGTGTGTGTGTGTGTGTGTGTGTGTGTGTGTGTGTGTGTGTGTGTGTGTGTGTGTGTGTGTGTGTGTGTGTGTGTGTGTGTGTGTGTGTGTGTGTGTGTGTACGTGTGTGTACGTGTGTGTGTACGTGTGTGTGTGTGTGTGTGTGTGTGTGTGTGTGTGTGTGTGCAGGCCAGATACACACAAAGACGCGTCTGTCTGCAACTCTACACTTTTCACCTGTGACGACGCTGGGTATCTTGGTCAGGAAGCTCTTGACAGTTCTGATGGGAACGCCCTCAGTCTCATCCTGGATACTGGTCACTATCTCCTCAATCTGCATGGAGAGAGGAGAGATTGAGGTAAGGTATGTTTTTGAAAAGAGGAAGGTTACGGTTAAGATTAGAAGGATGAAGAGCAGGTGAGAGTGAAGGTGTATACGGTTAACACTGCATGAGAGGTCAGAGGTCAGAGTTCAAGTAAGTATACAGATGTAGGTTAGAGAGCAGTGAGAGTTGACGTCATGGACATAAGAAGACAAAGACGCAAGGTTAAAGGTCACCTGTCGGCCCCGCGGCCTAGGGACTCTCCCTCATTTATTTATACAGGTTATTCACACACACACCTTAGGCGTATTAATTGCCCTGTATCCAGTAATAAAACATGTTTCCCACATCAGAGCAGGTATCTGATTATATTTGATTATCAATAAAATGCTAATGAATTACTTTAAAATCCTACTATGTGATTTTCTTGATTTTTGTTTTAGATTCCGTCTCTCACAGTTGAAGTGTACCTATGATAAAAATTACAGACCTCTACATGCTTTGTAAGTAGGAAAACCTGCATAATCGGCAGTGTATCAAATACTTGTTCTCCCCACTGTATATTACTCTTACAGCATTTCCACGTGGGCGAGGATATTGGAAATTGAATCAAAGCCTACTAGATTATAAATTGTTTAGAACTAGGAGAGAATAATTTATAACTGACTTCTTCAGACATAGCAGGTACAGCAGATTACCTTACTGTATGGGACACTTTTAAATGTGCCTTTAGAGGCCATGCAATTCAGTACTCATCTATAAAACAAAAGCAATTTCGATCAAAAGAGTCCATATTAACAAAGGAAATTGAAGGACTAACAGTACAGATAGATGGCAATAAAATCTGTACCATCGAGGCTCAGAATAAATGGGCTCACAAAGAAAGGCTCGAGGCTCACAAAGAAATGGAGGAAAATATTCAGGAAAGATCCAGTATAAACATAAAGAACTGGATGGAATATGGGGAAACATGCACCAAATTCTTTTTCAATCTTCAATATAGAAATGCTACCAAAAAAAATGTATTACAAATTGTAACAAATGGAGTCACGCATGATTCACCAAAATATATTTTGGAAGAGGAAGTAAAGTACTTTAAGAATATGTTTTCGTTCCACTAAATGAAACTTAATTGTATGGATTTTGTTCCTAATAATAATGTAAAATGAACATCTGTACAGAAAGACTCATGTGAAGGTCAAATTACAGAGGAGGAACTTCCTGATGCAATTAAAGCCTTTAAGTCCAGGAAACTCCAGGGCTGGATGACATACCAGTGGAAGTATACCAAACGTTTTATGATATACTCAGAGGACCATTATTAGCATGTTTTAACCACTCCTATATAGATGATAGATTATCGGACACTCAACAAGAAGGTCTGATATCATTATTACTGAAACAGGATCCGAGTGGTAAATATAAAGATCCAGTACATTTAAAAAAAAAAAAAATGGAGACCTCTTACACTTCAGTGTTGTGATGCAAAATCCAGGCAAAATGCTTGGCGCATTAAAATGTAAAAAGTATTGTCAGATACTATTCATCCTAATCAGACAGGTTTTTTACATGGACAATAAATTGGAGATAATATACGGCAAGTGCTGGAAACAATAGAATACGATGAAATATTGGGGACACCAGGCCTGGTTTTCAAAAGACTGCTCTGTAACACCGTAGTATTTTACATTAATTCAGAGGCACTAACATGTCTAGATGAAGCATGGATTGTAGATGATTCTATGCCTCTGGCGCACAACAAGAGGCAGTCGTGACGAATACTGTGAATGTCCTGGGGACTTTAAAGTAGCCACCACCTTGCAGATGGTTTAGGGCTCTATCTGATTAACCCGTAGCGTCCAGCCTATTCGGGGTTTTTCCTCGCGTAAAATTCGGTGATACAGAAAGGAGACACACTAGCGCGGCTGTTTATTGACAATCTGACAATATGTGACCGTGGAAATATTTCAAGTTGGTCTCAGGGGAATGTAGAACAGCTAGCACGGAAGACATTTAAAGCAGGATTGAGTGAAGTAGAATAAAATATGTTGAATGAGGAACTGATGAGCATGGAGACTAGAGAGCCTCACTTCTTTTGACCTTTATATATTTCAGACGAATACGTCTATTTACTTACTTTAGTAGCTTTTATTTTATGTACCAAAGACATCTTAAGTCATAAGAAAATACAAATAAAAATCGGCCTTGTGTAGTATGCGGAGCGCTGTGTATTGTATTAATGGCACAATCATTATTTTAATTCCGGGTTTTTTCTGTGTGTGTGTGTGTGGGGGGGCCTATGTATATGGCTGTTTTGAATTAATCATCACTTTAGAAAGCCTGTCCATTTTGTTGTGTTAGGCTTTGAAACAACATCCACAAAGACCATGTTTTACACTCAGTTTCAACCTGCTGTTGAACTTCTTTCTTCAAATGGATTATTCACAGAAAGGTGTCTTTTAAAAGCAAGATACCGTTTTGATCATCAATGTTTGATGTGATTTAGAATGCATTTGCATTGATTTCAGAGTGGTCAGAGGGACAATAGAGCCCTGAGTACCAGGTCCCTCCTGATGGAGGGACAATAGAGCCCTGAGTACCAGGTCCCTCCTGATGGAGGGACAATAGAGGCCTGAGTACCAGGCCATTAGGACCTGATGGAGGGACAATAGAGCCCTGAGTACCAGACCATTATGACCTGATGGAGGGACAATAGAGCCCTGAATACCAGGCCATTAGAGACAGGAGGGAGGGACAATAGAGCCCTGAGTACCAGGCCATTAGGACCTGATGGAGGGACAATAGAGCCCTGAATACCAGGCCATTAGAGACAGGAGGGAGGGACAATAGAGCCCTGAGTACTAGGCCATTAGGACCTGATGGAGGGACAATAGAGTCCTGAGTACCAGGCCATTAGGACCTGATGGAGGGACAATAGAGCCCTGAATACCAGGCCATTAGAGACAGGAGGGAGGGACAATAGAGCCCTGAGTACCAGGCCATTAGAGACAGGTACTACCAACACAAAAGATTATAGTGACTCAACAGTCATGTGGAATGTTACTGCAGTCATGTCTCAGGACTGCTGGTGTGGCAGTAATATGGTCAACGCAGCCCTAGTAACATGATAACATGGAAAAAGTAAAGGGGTGAGAATGCTTTCTGAAGGCACTGTAACTAGCAAGCATGCTAACCTTAGCCAACTAATGAAAGTTGTGAGCATCTCTCTCTTTCTGTCTCTCTCTCTCTCTCTCTCTCTCTCTCTCTCTCTCTCTCTCTCTCTCTCAATTGTTTTCTCTCTCCCCTCTTTCTCTTTCTCTTTCTCTTTCTCTGCCCTCCCTCCCTCCCTCCCTCCCTCCCCCCCTCACTCCTTCTCTCTCTCACATTCTATATCTCTCCCTCCCTCTTTCTTGCTCCTTCTCTCTCTCATTCTATATCTCTCTCTCCTCTTTCTCTGCCTCTTTCCCCTGTGATAAGATAAGTAATCCTTCTCACCACCCCCCCTTAATGATTTAAATACACTATTGTAAAGTGGCTGTTCCACTGGATGTCAGAAGGTGAATTCACCAATTTGTAAGTCGCTCTGGATAAGAGCGTCTGCTAAATGACTTAAATGTAAATGTAAATGATGACCCTCCCACTCTGTCTGTCCAAATTCTTTCTTGTTTTCCTTAATAGGATGTCGGTGTGCAGAGCCGGGAGGGTTTGTCAGCGAATTGGGACTCATACACCTGTCCCCCATTCATTCGAGGAGACTCTCTCCACGCAGACAAACTGTTGGATTTTAGTTGTGGAATTTTGTGGTCTGTTTGTTTGTATTGGCACCTCTCAACACCCCTCATTATCATCATCTCAGTACGCATCAACTCACTTACTCCACGGACTACACACGCAGCATTCTTACTAGGATGTAGTTTACTTTGTTTAATAAATATATTTGTTGTTATTCCGTTATCTCTAAGGTTGTCTCCCTCTTTGTTACGGGCTAGGAGCTGGTTCGTGACACCTCTTTCTCTGCCTCCCTATCACTCTCTCTCTCTAACAAGCACTGCCAATTGATGGCTGAATAAATGTCTCAAAGTGCAGAACACCTCAGGCTGATGAATGATGGGATTTCTGTTGGACACCAGTGTATCTTTCCTTATTTATACCCACAATGAATGTGCCAAGTCAAACGCAGCCATGCAGACAGTGAATATCTAGTGCAGTCAAATAATGGTTCACTCCGGTAAACTTCCCTACCAAGCAAAAAGGCAGTAACTGCTCATTTGGTCGAAAAATGAGTTAATGTCATTTTTGCAACATTAAAAACATGCTTAATCACGTGGAAAAGTATCCTGCCTCTGTTGTATTGTGTTTTTGGAGAAAATGGGGGTCATGTTTAGCTGTAACTGTATTAAGTTACTGTGAAAACCAAGGCAAATAAAAGCCATTTTTCTCAGTTCCACGCTATGAGCAGTTTACTTCTTTTGCTTGGTAGAGCAGAATACTGGAACTAAATCAATGTTCCCTCTATGGGGGAAAGGTACAGTCCTGATAAGTGTAAAACTCTGTTTAAGTGCAGTAGAGTTTTCCCGTTTTCCTGTTAAATGACATTTTTTTATTTCTCCAACTACATGGTCAGGTGTAGTGCAGCAACCCATTGATATACTAAACCAAAGACAGGGCAGAAACAAGGCAAGATTTTACTAAACTGACCTTGGTGTAAAAAAAAATAATATATTCTGATCTGTAACTAACCAGGTATTACAGTGCAATTTTGCAAGAATTCAGACCCCTCCCCCTTTTCCACATTTTGTTACGAAACGTCCTTATTCTAAAATAGATTTTAAAAAATTACAAAAATACTCATCAATCTACCCACAATACCCCATAATGACCAAGTGAAAACTTTGTTGTTTTAAAATAAATACCTTATATGTTATGAGACTCGAAATTGAGCTCAGGTGCATCCTGTTTCCATTGATCGTCCTTGAGATATTTCTACAACTGTGGTAAATTTAATTGATTGGACATGCTTTGGAAGGCACACCTGTCTATATAAGGTCCCACTTCCGAGAGCTGTCCGCCCGGGCCAAACTGAGCAATCGGGGGAGAAAGGCCTTGGTCAGGGAGGTCGACCAAGAACCCGATGGCTACTCTGACAGAGCTTCAGAGTCCCTCTGTGGAGATGAGAGAACCTTCCAGAAGCAGTCTACAGCACTCCACCAATCAGGGCTTTATGGGATTAGCAGCTGGGAGATAGTAAGAGTGTGTTTGAGTCTGTCTGTGTGTCCCTGCACGCTTCTGCCTCTGAGAGAAGACTAACTTTACTTCAAAGACCACCTGTACCAGACAGACAGACAGACAGACAGACAGACAGACAGACAGACAGACAGACAGACAGACAGACCCAGACAGACAGATCCAGACAGTTCCAGACAGACAGACAGACAGACAGACAGACAGACAGATCCAGACAGACAGACAGACAGACAGATCCAGACAGACAGACAGACAGACAGACAGACAGACAGATCCAGACAGACAGATCCAGACAGACAGACAGACAGACAGATCCAGACAGACAGACAGACAGACAGACAGACAGATCCAGACAGACAGACAGACAGACAGACAGATCCAGACAGACAGACAGACAGACAGACAGATCCAGACAGACAGACAGACAGACAGACAGACAGACAGACAGACAGACAGATCCAGACAGTTCCATGACTCCCACAGCTTTTGTCAAGTACACATGGTTAGCAATGTGAGTGTAGCGAAATGCTTGCGCTTCTAGTTCCAGCAGTGCAGTAATATCTAACAAGTATTCTAACAATTTCACAACAACTACCTAATACACACAAATCTAAAGGGGTGAATGAGAATATGTGCAGTTGAAGTTGGAAGTTTACATACACCTTAGCCAAGTACATTTAAACTCAGTTTTTTACAATTCCTGACATTTAATCCAAGTACAAAATCCCTGTTTTAGGTCAGTTAGGATCAGCACTTTATTTTAAGAATGTGAAATGTCAGAATAATAGTAGAGAGAATGATTTATTTCAGCTTTTATTTCTTTCATCACATTCCCAGTGGGTCAGAAGTTTACATACACTAAATTAGTATTTGATAGCATTGCTTTTAAATTGTTTAACTCCTACAGCAAAGCACCCCCACAACATGATGCTTCTACCCACATGCTTCACGGTTGGGATGGTGTTCTTCGGCTTGCAAGTCTCCCCCTTTTTCCTACAAACATAACAATGGTAATTTTATTTATTTATTTAACCAGGTAGCCTAGTTGAGAAGAAGTTCTCATTTGCAACTGCAACCTGGCCAAGATAACGCAAAGCAGTTTGACACATACAACAACACAGAGTTACAGATGGAGTAAACAAACATACAGTCAATAATACAGTAGAAAAATCTATATACAATGTGTGTAAATGAGGTAGGATAAGAGATGTAAGGCAATAAATAGGCCATGGTGGCGAAGTAATTACAATATAGCAATTAAACACTGGAATGGTAGAATGTGCAGAAGATTAATCTACAAGTAGAGATACTGGTGTGCAAAGGAGCAAGATAAGTAAATAAATACAGTATGGGGATGAGGTAGATTGGATGGGCTATTTACAGATGAGCTATGTACAGGTGCAGTGATCTGTGAGCTGCTCTGACAGCTGGTGCTTAAAAGCTAGTGAGGGAGGTAAGAGTCTCCAGCTTCAGTGATTTTGCAGTTCACTGTGAGGTCTACTACACCTGTTGTATTCAGCATTTCACTGTAAGGTCTACTACACCTGTTGTATTCAGCATTTCACTGTAAGGTCTACTACACCTGTTGTATTCAGCATTTCACTGTAAGGTCTACTACACCTGTTGTCTTCAGCATTTCACTGTAAGGTCTACGACACCTGTTGTATTCAGCATTTCACTGTAAGGTCTACTACACCTGTTGTATTCAGCATTTCACTGTAAGGTCTACGACACCTGTTGTCTTCAGCATTTCACTGTGAGGTCTACTACACCTGTTGTATTCAGCATTTCACTGTGAGGTCTACTACACCTGTTGTATTCAGCATTTCACTGTAAGGTCTACTACACTTGTTGTATTCAGCATTTCACTGTAAGGTCTACTACACCTGTTGTATTCAGCATTTCACTGTAAGGTCTACTACACCTGTTGTATTCAGCATTTCACTGTAAGGTCTATCTACACCTGTTGTATTCAGCATTTCACTGTAGGGTCTACTACACCTGTTGTATTCAGTATTCTAGCTTCCATGAACAGCTGCATATCACGGGGGCTGTTCGATGCTAATGCAGAACGCCATAGGATGTTTTTGTGTTGGTTAAGGGCAGTCAGGTCTGGGGAGAACCAAGGGCTATATCTATTCCTGGTTCTAAATTTCTTGAATGGGGCATGTTTATTTAAGATGGTTAGGAAGTCATTTAAAAAATATATCCAGGCATCCTCTACTGACGGGATGAGATCAATATCCTTCCAGGATACCCCGGCCAGGTAGATTAGAAAGGCCTGCTCGCTGAAGTGTTTCAGGGAGCGTTTTACAGTGATGAGTGGGGGTCGTTTGACCGCTGACCCATTACGGATGCAGGCAATGAGGCAGTGATCGCTGAGATCTTAGTTGAAGACAGCAGAGGTGTATTTAGAGGGCAAGTTGGTTAGGATGATATCTATGAGGGTGCCCGTGTTTAAGGCTTTGGGGAGGTACCTGGTAGGTTCATTGATATTTTGTGTGAGATTGAGGGTATCAAGTTTAGATTGTAGGATGGCTGGGGTGTTAAGCATGTTCCAGTTTAGGTCGCCTAGCAGCACGAGCTCTGAAGATAGATGGGGGGCAATCAGTTCACATATGGTGTCCAGAGCACAGCTGGGGGCAGAGGGTGGTCTATAGCAGACTGCAACGGTGAGAGACTTGTTTTTAGAGAGGTGGATTTTTAAAAGTAGAAGTTCTAATTGTTTGGGTACAGACCTGGATAGTAGGACAGAACTCTGCAGGCTATCTTTGCAGTAGATTGCAACACCGCCCCCTTTGGCAGTTCTATCTTGTCTGAAAAGGTTGTAGTTTGGAATTAAAATGTCAGAATTTTTGGTAGTCTTCCTAAGCCAGGATTCAGACACAGCTAGAACATCCGGGTTGGCAGAGTGTGCTAAATGTGCATGTGACAAACAAACTCAGATTTGATTTGGTACTTTCAGGCGTTTGGAAATGGCTCCCAAGGATGAATCAGACTTGTGGAGGTTTATTTTTTTCTGAGGTCTTGGCTGATTTCTTTTGATTGTCCCATGATGTCAAGCAAAGAGGCACTGAGTTTGAAGGTCGGCCTTGAAATACATCCACAGGTACTCCTCCAATTGACTCAAATGATGTCAATTAGCCTATCAGAAGCTTCTAAAGCCATGACATCATGTTCTGGAATTTTCCAAGCTGTTTAAAGGCACAGTCAATTTAGTGTATGTAAACTTATGACCCACTGGAATTGTGATACAGTGAATTATAAGTGAAATAATCTGTCTGTAAACAATTGTTGGAAAAATGACTTGTGTCATGCACAAAGTAGATGTCCTAACCGACTTGCCAAAACTATAGTTTGTTAACAAGAAATTTGTGGAGTGGTTGAAAAACGAGTTTTAATGACTCCAACCTAAGTGTATGTAAACTTCCTACTTCAACTGTACATATAAATATATGGATGAGTGATGGCAGAGCGGAATAGGCAAGGTACAATAGATGGTATAAAATACAGTATATACATGTGATATGAGTAATGTAAGATATCTAAACATGATTAAAGTGGCATTAATTAAAGTGACTCGTGATCCATTTATTAAAGTGTCCAGTGATTTGAGTCTGTATGTAGGCAGCAGCCTCTCTGAGTTAGTGATTGCTTTTCAGCAGTCTGATGGCCTTGAGATAGAAGCTGTTTTTCAGTCTCTCGGTCCCCGCTTTGATGCACCTGAACTGACCTCGCCTTCTGGATGATAGCGGGGTGAACAGGCAGTGGCTCGGGTGGTTGTTGTCCTTTATATGATCTTTTTTTGGCCTTCCTGAAAGCGGAGTCTCCAGCAGGGCCCTCCAAGCCTCAGAGGACCGACAGCCTATTTAGAGTTGCGTCCCAAATGGAATCCCTATTCCCTATATAGTGTCCTACTTTAGTACTCTATATAGGGAAATAGAATGCCATTTGGGACTCAGAGGTAGCCTCTCTGTACACCTGCCCTGGGGAATCATTCCAGTCCAGAATCAGACAATAATCACATGGACATTAAATGGGGAAATCTGCAATTGGCACATACTTTTAAAAAAAACAAAGTTTATTTTAATGATATATTCCCATCAATTCTTGATGAATATAACTTATAAATGCCTCATGAGCTCAGATTAATAGTCGTGTCCCATCAGAACCCAAAATATACGTTTTATACCATTGTTTGTAAACATTGTAATTGTAAAGCAACATAATTGATAGCCTTAAGACGTGGTTATATCAGTACTCTTTACATGATGGATGATCAGTCATTGCATCCATAGCTTATTCTATGAATCTGAGAGTGGTTAAAGTTGCCCATCCCGCCCCAATGAAGTTCCCCATCCCTCAGTTGTTTACCAAAAAACAATGGCAGGGTGCCGGCTTTGTTACGGTTTTAAACGGCCAATTTACCCTTTAAGTAGATGGGTTTTTTTAGCAACTGAGAGTTCAATGCAGCTTCAGGAACCAGACGTATCGGAAGTGTAATAATCACATGGTCATTTAGCCATTTTTATCCGAAGGGAGTTAGAGTTAACTTAGAGTTCAATTTATTCAGCATGTGGTCAAACCCGCAACTCTGATGCTTCAAGCCCCAACCTGCCCAGAAACAGCTTTCACAGGCAACCAATAAAGACTCAGAGAATGTTACAAAGAATGTTATAATTTTCTGACTGACCAATCAAAGTGTACACCCAAGGGGACTGGCAGTGTGTTTTATATAGTGTCACGCCGGGGACATCTCGGTTATCCCAGAACTAAAGTCTTAAGTAATTGGTTAGCTGCTCAATTAAGTTCTGGGTCCATAAATGTTAAGAGATAGAGAGATTCTAAGAACATGTTAAGAGATCGAGAGATTCTAGAACATGTTAAGAGATTGAGAGATTCTTGAACATGTTAAGAGATCGAGAGATTCTTGAACATGTTAAGAGATCGAGAGATTCTAAAAACATGTTAAGAGATCGAGAGATTCTAAGAACATGTTAAGAGATCGACAGATTCTAGAACATGTTATTAAGAGATCGAGAGATTCTAGAACAAGGAGCAGAACCGTGACGAGGAGCTCCACCCTTTCTCTTTACAAGTTAAGACCGAATGTTCCGCCTCTTCCGGAATTTCAAAAAATGATAACACCTGCGCAATCTTGATTTGTCCAAATAACCAGTGAGTAAAAACCCAAACACTAGAAACTAATGCCGCTCGTTATCCCACCTATCCCTTTCCTTCCTGACAGATTCTACGGTACTAGTTGTGTTGACGTACATCTCTCCGTGAGAGATTACGCTGTGACATATTGGTCGGAATTGCTGTCGCTAACGGTTACGGTCCCATCTACAGGCAGGGATCAACTCGACTGTTCTATTCCAATTCGTGGTGAAATGACAGTTCGATGTATTGTGAAGTGGACCACATAGGGAGTCAGTGTTCTTTTGATGTAAATGTCAACATTCTGATATAGACTTAGGATGCCTCCCAAATACCTGTATTGTCTACATAGTGCACTACTTTTGACCAAAGCCCTATAGGCCCCGGTCTAAATTAGTGCACTGTATAGGGAATAGGGTGCCATTTGGGACACACACCATCTTCCTATTAGTTTTCTAATAGAGCTATGTTCCCTGTAAAGCCATATAATTGAGTCTGACTCATATGATGCCGTGTGTATTTTATATTGAATGTGAGGCCCAGAATGTAATGTAGTTACCATTGACTACAGTCCCACTGGTGTTTCTCTATGTAATATCTGTTATGAAACAGAGTGAGTTTAGGGGATCTGCTTTCAGTCTGAAGGGGATAGAGCGCAGTCAGGGTCACGACCTCGGGGTCATGCCGCGTCACACCACACGACAGGCATCTATTGACATGTCGTTCTGTCTCTCCGCTCTCAATTCTATTCAAAAAGCTTTATTGACATGGGAAACACTTGTTTACGTTGCCGAAGCAAGTGGAACAGACAATAAACAAAAGTGAAGTAAACAAGGGAAACAGTAGTAAACATTATACTCACAAACGCTTTTTTTAAAAGAATATAGACATTTTCAAATGTTATGTTAGTGTCTATGTACAGTGTTGTAACGATGTGTATGTAGTTGAAGTATAAAAGACAAAATAAACAAACAGATAAATATAGGTTGTATTTACAATGCTTTTTTGTGCTCTTCTGGTTGTCTGTTTCTCATGACAACGGACTATAAATGGTGATGCTCCTGTGCCTTCACACTGCTTTATTTCGCAGATAAAGATATGAGAGTTTATCAAGGTTTGATTTGATTTCAAATTCTTTGTGGGTCTGTGTGTTCTGTGGGAAATATGTCTCTCTACTACATGGTCGTACATTTGGCAGGAGGTTAAGAGGTGTAGCTCAGTTTCCACCTCCATTTTGTGGACAGTGGAGCCCACAGGACAGACCAGGATCTCGAGAGATGACAGGCTATGGCTGCTTCTCTCAATAGCAAGGCTATGCTCACTGTACCGAGTCTGTACAGTACATCTCTTTGTGTTTGTGAACAGAGCCGCTGGACCAGCTGGCTGAGAAGACTCTTCTCTAGGTTCATTTCTCTGTAGGTGAGGACCCTGACTCGTCTCTAGGTTAATCTCTCTGTAGGTGAGGACTCTGACTCTTCTCTAGGTTCATCTCTCTGTAGGTGAGGGCTCTGACTCTTCTCTAGGTTCATCTCTCTGTAGGTGAGGACTCTGACTCTTCTCTAGGTTCATCTCTCTGTAGGTGAGGACTCTGACTCTTCTCCAGGTTCATCTCTCTGTAGGTGAGGGCCCTGAATCTTCTCTAGGTTCATTTCTCTGTAGGTGAGGACTCTGACTCTTCTCTAGGTTCATCTCTCTGTAGGTGAGGACTCTGACTCTTCTCTAGGTTCATCTCTCTGTAGGTGAGGACTCTGACTCTTCTCTAGGTTCATCTCTCTGTAGGTGAGGACTCCGAGGGGTCTCGTCTCCAGGTTCATCTCTCTATAGGTGAGGACTCTGACTCTTCTCCAGGTTCATCTCTCTGTAGGTGAGTGCTCTGACTCTTCTCTAGGTTCATCTCTCTGTAGGTGAGGACTCCGAGGGGTCTCGTCTCCAGGTTCATCTCTCTATTGGTGAGTGCTCCGACTCTTCTCCAGGTTCATCTCTCTATAGGTGAGGGCTCCGAGAGGTCTCTTCTCTAGGTTCATCTCTCTATAGGAGAGTGCTCTGACTCTTCTCCAGGTTCATCTCTCTATAGGTGAGTGCTCTGAGGGGTCTCTTCTCCAGGTTCATCTCTCTGTAGGTGAGGGCTCTGACTCTTCTCTAGGTTCATCTCTCTGTAGGTGAGGACTCTGACTCTTCTCCAGGTTCATCTCTCTGTAGGTGAGGACTCTGACTCTTCTCCAGGTTCATCTCTATGTAGGTGAGTGCTCTGACTCTTCTCTAGGTTCATCTCTCTGTAGGTGAGGACTCCGAGGGGTCTCGTCTCCAGGTTCACCTCTCTATAGGTGAGTGCTCTGACTCTTCTCCAGGTTCATCTCTCTGTAGGTGAGGGCTCAGAGGGGTCTTTTCTCTAGGTTCATCTCTCTGTAGGTGAGGGCTTTGTGGTGGAATGTGTGGGCATCACTTCCCTTTCAAGTGGTTGTAGAATTGAACAGCTCTTTTCTGGATGTAGGTAACCAGGGGGTATCGGCCTAATTCTGCTCTACATGCGTTGTTTTGTTGTTTTGTTTGTTGTTTTGTTTGTGCACAACGTATATTGTTGCGTGTTTGTCCCGTTGTGTGAAGTGTTGGTTAGCGAGTGGACCGCAGACCTCACCAGACCATCTGTAAAACAGGAGATATTTGAGGCCAGTGGAGTCCTGCAGACTGTTTCTTGTCTCTGCGGAAGGAAATCTGTGTTTATTGCCAATTTTAACTGCCCACCTGTTGTTTGTGTACATTGATTTTATAATGTCCACATGCTTTCCCCACAACACCGCTTTCCATTGATTTGTATAGCAGACCTTTGTGCCAAATTGAATCAAAATCTTTTTTTTTAGAAATGAACAAAGCATGAGAGGGCTTTGCTTTTTGTTTGTTTTGTTTGTCAATAAGGTATACTGTACGTGGTCTGTTGTACAGTATTTTGGTAAGAAGCCAAATCGACATTTGCTCAGGACAATGTTTTCACTGAGAAATATTGGACTCTGCTATTGATGATACTTCCGATATTCCACGGTAGTTATTGGGGTCCAATTTGTCTCTACTTTTGTAGATTGGGGTGATCAGGCCTTGGTACCAAATATTGGGGAAGATGCCAGAGCTGAGGATGATGCTAAAGAGTTTAAGAAAAGCCCATTTGAATTTGTGGTCTGTATATTTTATCATTTCATTTAGTAAACCATTAATACCACAGGCCTTTTTTGGGTTGGAGGGTTGGCATTTTGTCCTCTAGTTCATCCAATGTAATTGGAGAATCAAGTAGTTCCTGGTCATCTCTTTCTCTCTCTGATTAATATAAAATAAAATGTTTTAATGTGTCATCGACTGGGATAAACTTCAAATATAGCCGTTTGTTTGAGAGCAGCCTGTATGCAGAGAGAGAGATGACAGAGAGAGATGACAGAGAGATGACAGAGAGAGAGGACAGAGAGAGAGGACAGAGAGAGAGGACAGAGAGAGGACAGAGAGAGATGACAGAGAGAGAGGACAGAGAGAGGACAGAGAGAGATGACAGAGAGAGAGGACAGAGAGAGATGACAGAGAGAGGACAGAGAGAGATGACAGAGAGAGAGGACAGAGAGAGATGACAGAGATAGAGAGGACAGAGAGAGATGACAGAGATAGAGATGACAGAGAGAGAGGACAGAGAGAGATGACAGAGAGAGATGACAGAGAGAGAGGACAGAGAGAGATGACAGAGATAGAGATGACAGAGAGAGAGGACAGAGAGAGATGACAGAGAGATGACAGTGAGAGATGACAGAGAGAGATGACAGAGAGAAATGACAGAGAGGGATGACAGCAAGGGATGACAGCAAAGGATGACAGAGAGAGATGACAGAGAGATGACAGAGAGATGGCAGAGAGAGATGACAGAGAGAGAGGACAGAGAGAGATGACAGAGAGAGAGGACAGAGAGAGGACAGAGAGAGATGACAGAGAGAATGGACAGAGAGAGATGACAGAGAGAGGACAGAGAGAGATGACAGAGAGAGAGAGAGGACAGAGAGAGATGACAGAGATAGAGATGACAGAGAGAGAGGACAGAGAGAGATGACAGAGATAGAGAGGACAGAGAGAGAGGACAGAGAGAGATGACAGAGATAGAGATGACAGAGAGAGAGGACAGAGAGAGATGACAGAGAGATGACAGTGAGAGATGACAGAGAGATGACAGTGAGAGATGACAGAGAGAGATGACAGAGAGAGATGACAGAGAGAAATGACAGAGAGGGATGACAGCAAGGGATGACAGCAAAGGATGACAGAGAGAGATGACAGAGAGATGGCAGTGAGAGATGACAGAGAGAGATGACATAGAGAGATGACAGAGAGAGATGACAGAGAGAGATGACAGAGAGAGATGACAGAGAGGGATGACATCAAGGGATGACAGAGAGAGATGACAGAGAGAGAGGACAGAGATAGAGGACAGAGAGAGATGACAGAGAGAGAGGACAGAGAGAGATGACAGAGAGAGATGACAGAGAGAGAGAGGTGTCTGTAGCAGGTGCAAATTATAATCACCAACACAAACAGTGCAGAGTCCCTTTTGTAACTTCCTGCCTGCCCTACAGTGTTGACTCCA
Organism: Oncorhynchus masou masou; assembly: GCF_036934945.1. Classification (NCBI taxonomy): domain Eukaryota; kingdom Metazoa; phylum Chordata; class Actinopteri; order Salmoniformes; family Salmonidae; genus Oncorhynchus; species Oncorhynchus masou. The sequence continues at coordinate 40,369,890 of NC_088227.1, read as the reverse complement.
TACTGAACATAGCAATGTCTCAAAATGAAAAATATCAAACACCTATGAAAGTGTAGAATGAGAGGCTCATTGGCAAGTTGATTAAGTATATTTGCAGGGAATTAAAAAGTTATTTTAAGTATTTATTGTCCGTGAGCATATTACTATTACTGTGGTAAGTCTAATGAATAAATCCCCATTAACCCAATAGCGCCTTCAACCCTCATAACAGTGAGGATTCTTGTATTAAAGTTACTATATCAACCTTCTAAAGGTCAAATCTGTTAGCTTCATCAACCTTCTAAAGGTCATATCTGTTAGCTTCATCAACCTTCTAAAGGTCATATCTGTTAGCTTCATCAACCTTCTAAAGGTCATATCTGTTAGCTTCATCAACCTTCTAAAGGTCATATCTGTTAGCTTCATCAACCTTCTAAAGGTCATATCTGTTAGCTTCATCAACCTTCTAAAGGTCATATCTGTTAGCTTCATCAACCTTCAAAAGGTCATATCTGTTAGCTTCATCAACCTTCTAAAGGTCAAATCTGTTAGCTTCATCAACCTTCTAAAGGTCATATCTGTTAGCTTCATCAACCTTCTAAAGGTCATATCTGTTAGCTTCATCAACCTTCTAAAGGTCATATCTGTTAGCTTCATCAACCTTCTAAAGGTCATATCTGTTAGATTCATCAACCTTCTAAAGGTCATATCTGTTAGATTCATCATCCTTCTAAAGGTCATATCTGTTAGATTCATCATCCTTCTAAAGGTCATATCTGTTAGATTCATCATCCTTCTAAAGGTCATATCTGTTAGATTCATCATCCTTCTAAAGGTCATATCTGTTAGCTTCATCAACCTTCTAAAGGTCATATCTGTTAGCTTCATCAACCTTCTAAAGGTCATATCTGTTAGCTTCATCAACCTTCTAAAGGTCATATCTGTTAGCTTCATCAACCTTCTAAAGGTCATATCTGTTAGATTCATCAACCTTCTAAAGGTCATATCTGTTAGATTCATCAACCTTCTAAAGGTCATATCTGTTAGCTTCATCATCCTTCTAAAGGTCATATCTGTTAGATTCATCATCCTTCTAAAGGTCATATCTGTTAGATTCATCATCATTATCAAACTAAAGAATAGCAATAAAAACTGAAAGACTAAAAAAATAAACCTATATAAAAGTAAAGCTAAAAATGTGTTTTAAGATCTGTTTGAAATATGTCCACAATCTGGCAGCTATTCCAGAGGCTGGGGGCATAGTAACTAGAGGCTGGGGGCATAGTAACTAGAGGCTGGGGGCATAGTAACTAGAGGCTGGGGGCATAGTAACTAGAGGCTGGGGGCATAGTAACTAGAGGCTGGGGGCATAGTAACTAGAGGCTGGGGGCATAGTAACTAAAGGCTGGGGACATAGTAACTAAAGGCTGGGGGCATAGTAACTAAAGGCTGGGGACATAGTAACTAAAGGCTGGGGGCATAGTAACTAAAGGCTGGGGGCATAGTAACTAAAGGCTGGGGGCATAGTAACTAAAGGCTGGGGGCATAGTAACTAAAGGCTGGGGGCGTAGTAACTAAAGGCTGGGGGCATAGTAACTAGAGGCTGGGGGCATAGTAACTAAAGGCTGGGGGCATAGTAACTAAAGGCTGGGGACATAGTAACTAAAGGCTGGGGGCATAGTAACTAAAGGCTGGGGGCATAGTAACTAAAGGCTGGGGGCATAGTAACTAAAGGCTGGGGGCATAGTAACTAAAGGCTGGGGGCATAGTAACTAAAGGCTGGGGGCATAGTAACTAAAGGCTGGGGACATAGTAACTAAAGGCTGGGGGCATAGTAACTAAAGGCTGGGGGCATAGTAACTAGAGGCTGGGGACATAGTAACTAAAGGCTGGGGGCATAGTAACTAAAGGCTGGGGGCATAGTAACTAAAGGCTGGGGGCATAGTAACTAAAGGCTGGGGGCATAGTAACTAAAGGCTGGGGGCATAGTAACTAAAGGTTGGGGACATAGTAACTAAAGGCTGGGGGCATAGTAACTAAAGGCTGGGGGCATAGTAACTATAGGCTGGGGGAATAGTAACTAAAGGCTGGGGGCATAGTAACTAAAGGCTGGGGGCATAGTAACTAAAGGCTGGGGGCATAGTAACTAAAGGCTGGGGGCATAGTAACTAAAGGCTGGGGTCATAGTAACTAAAGGATGGGGGCATAGTAATTAGAGGCTGGGGACATAGTAATTAGAGGCTGGGGGCATAGTAACTAAAGGCTGTCTCTCCATGCCTCTTGGTCCTCCTCAGGTTCTCTGGCAGCTATTCCAGAGGCTGGGGGCATAGTAACTAAAGGCTGGGGACATAGTAACTAAAGGCTGGGGGCATGGTAACTAAAGGCTGGGGGCATAGTAACTAAAGGCTGGGGGCATAGTAACTAAAGGCTGGGGGCATAGTAACTAAAGGCTGGGGGCATAGTAACTAAAGGCTGGAGACATAGTAACTAAAGGCTGGGGACATAGTAACTAAAGGCTGGGGGCATAGTAACTAAAGGCTGGGGACATAGTAACTAAAGGCTGGGGGCATAGTAACTAAAGGCTGGGGACATAGTAACTAAAGGCTGGGGGCATAGTAACTAAAGGATGGGGGCATAGTAACTAAAGGCTGGGGGCATAGTAACTAAAGGCTGGGGGCATAGTAACTAAAGGCTGGGGGCATAGTAACTAAAGGCTGGGGGCATAGTAACTAAAGGCTGGGGACATAGTAACTAAAGGCTGGGGGCATAGTAACTAAAGGCTGGGGACATAGTAACTAAAGGCTGGGGACATAGTAACTAAAGGCTGGGGACATAGTAACTAAAGGCTGGGGACATAGTAACTAAAGGCTGGGGGCATAGTAACTAAAGCCTGGGGGCATAGTAACTAAAGGCTGGGGGCATAGTAACTAAAGGCTGGGGGCATAGTAACTAAAGGCTGTCTCTCCATGCCTTTGGGTCCCCATCAGGTTCTCTGGCTGGGGGCATAATAATTAAAGGCTGTCTCTCCATGCCTCTTGGTCCTAGGCTTTGGGAAAGTTAAAAGGCCAGAGGACCTGAGGGACCTGCTGGGTACAAAACTTAAAAGCATGTCTGACATGTATTGTGGTGCACAATCGTGGATGGATTTTTAAAAAATAAAAAAAAATAGAATAATCTTCAAATGAATTGTAAAACTCACAGACAGCCAGTGCAGAGACTTTAAACCCGATGTAATGTGTGCTCTCTGTCTGGTCTTGGGTCAGTACCCGACTGCAGTATTACGTTTTTCCAGTTGACCAATGGCTTTCTTGGGTTAACCAGACAGGAGAGTATCACATTAGTCAAGCCTGCTTGTAATACAAGCAGAGATGAGTCTCTCTGTATCCTGAGAGAGAGACGGCAGCACCGTGGACATGTTTCTCAGGTGGTAAAAAGCTATTTTGGTCACATTCCTAATGTGTGATTCAAAACTGAGTCCAGAAGGTAAAATGACACCTAGGTGTTTTATCTTTATTGACTCGTCTTGATTTAGTTGGAGGAAATCGTGAGCCATCCAACTATTTAAATCCCTAAAACAGTCTAATAATTTATCTGTGGAGCTAAAAAAAATCCTCTGATGACACAGAACTGTAAAGTTGTGTATCGTCTGCGTAACAGTAAACATCAACTTCTTGCTTTCTGATAACGCTGCCAAGGGGTAACACATATACACTTAACAATACCGGACCCAAAATTAAAACCATTTGGAACGCCACACGTGATATCTATTTTCTCTGAGTCATGTTTAACCAAAGGTTAAAGGACGAAGGTGACAAAAGTCTCGACTGGTTGAATAGGTTCTAAACCCCATTTAGAGCTGGACCGGAGAGGCCAACCCCCACCTCTCCAGTCTGTCCAGAAGGACATCATGGTCAACATTGTCAAACACACTTCATTTCAAGAGTACAAGGACAGAGAGTTGTTTGGCATTTACCACTTTAAATCAAATCAAATGTTATTTGTCACATACATGTGATTAGCAGATGTTCATGTGAGTGTAGTGTAGTGAAATGCTTGGGATGTCTCTGTGCTGGGCACGAAAACCAGATTGGATTTTTTTAAAATACAGATGGCACTTAAAAAATGATTTGGCTGTTTGAATGTTGCTTAAGAATTGAAGGTTGTAGATTGGCTGAATAATCTAGATGACTTTTCACGGGGTTTCACTAAAGCAGATGTTAATGTAGTCAGTAAAGTGCCTGCGAACAGGGACTGATTAACAATAGATTGCACTTCTTCAGATAAGCAATTAAAAACTGTTTTTGAAGAAGGTGATGGGGATAGGATCCAGAATGCTGGTAGAAGGTTTAAATTGTAATATCACTTTCCTGAGTATGTCTGTGTCAACCAGGGAACATAAATCCATAGTGCCCCCTGCGTGGTAGGCTAGGGCACATATTAAACTTCTCATCAGGTCTTGACTGATACACAGCTTGATGTTTGCTGTTTTATCTCTGAAATATGCCGCAAACTCATCACATTTAGATGTGGACGAAAGTTCACATATCTTTGCGTGAGGGTTGGATTTATCAGACAATCAATGGACGAGAAGAGCACTCTCGTATTATTGGTGATCAAGATAGAAAAACAAGCCCGTCTGGCAGATCTAAATGCCTTGTTATATATATAGGCCAAGTTGCTCTCTCAGAATATCATATCATCATAACATTTAAAGTTCACGTAGGTTTGTGTTGGTAGGATTTATCAGGCCATCAATGGACGAGAAGAGTACTTTCATATCATAATTGATCAAGTCTGGCAGATCTAAATGCCTTGTTATATATGCCAAGTTGCTCTCTCAGAACATCATCATAGACCTCTGACTGACTTTCTCCACTTCCGCTCTGCCTTTCTGCAACGCCTCTTTAATTAATTTGTTTCTTCACCAACCCAAGGGCCTCTCCATTTGTAATGTGTCCTTTTGTCAACCCTACTGGAGCTGTGGCATCAATGGTTGGCTTTTGAAGTGATCAAGAAAATCATCGCAAGAGGAAAGGCAGAATAGGTGATGGTGTATTGTTCAGACACCCAATAAAATCTGTAGCAACTTCAGAGGTCAGATAGTGTTTCTTAATAATGTGTTCAGTATCACCCTGTACTTTGGGCAACAAGGTAGTCAAACATCCACAGTGGTGATCAGATAAAGCAACATCAACAATAGAGGATATGGGAATAGAAAGCCCCTAGGTAATGACCAGGTCCACAGTATGGCTGTGGTTATGGGTGGGCCCAGTAGAAAGCCCCTTGGTAATAACCAGGTTCAGAGTATGGCTGTGGTTATGGGTGGGCCCAGTAGAAAGCCCCTTGGTAATAACCAGGTCTAGAGTATGGCTGTGGTTATGGGTGGGCCCAGTAGAAAGCCCCTTGGTAATAACCAGGTCTAGAGTATGGCTGTGGTTATGGGTGGGCCCAGTAGAAAGTCCCTTGGTAGTAACCAGGACCAGAGTATGGCTGTAGTTATGGATGGGCCCAGTAACATGTTGGATAAAGTCCATAGAGCTCAAAATATTAATAATTCAATGGCCTTGGAGTCAGTCACCTTGCCAACATGAATATTAAAATCGCCCAACACAATGAGTTTATCATATTTCTCAAGGACAATAGACAATAGTTCAGAGATATCAGTAAAGAAAGTGGGGCAGTGCTTTTGTGGCCTCTATAGGGTCATGGCCAGCACTGCTGACATTTGAACAGTATAGCATGATGCTCAAAATACCAAACGTCACCAAGTGAAATGTCCTTACCTCTGAGAGTATTAGTAAAAATAGAGGCTGTCCCCCCCCAACCCTTTTCCCTTTTCTGATAGGGTATGAAAAGCTGTAATCAGGGGAAGCTTCAATAAGATTGGCACTACAGTCTGATGACAGCCATGTTTCAGTGAGAAACATCCAATCCACTCTGCCCCTCAGTAGTGAGGTCATTCACAAGAAAAGTTGTTACCAGTGATTGCTCTAACATTTAAAAGGGCCATATTCATTGAGAGTCGGCCACTCTGCCCCTGGGGCATCTGCTTCGAGGTAACCAATGAAATTACAACCAAATTCTGAATAGTACAACCACATTTTCTACCATTCTCCAATCTATCAGAATGGTAGGATATGAACGTTTGTATGAACTCAATAGTAGGCAAAGTTAAAGTACCAATAGTGCCAATTTTTTTACAGGAGTTGATACGCTTTCCCTTGTTGTGCTTCACCCCAGAGACGCCATTTCCCTCCCTAAACAATTTACTTCCCTGTTATCTCCGTGTTCTTGAATGACACGGCCATGTGGAGCTCTACAGGTGAGCAGCTGCACACCACCACACACAGATCCCCTCAGCACTGACACAACAACGCAAGCACTGCCGCTCACACAACACCACGATGTTGACAACACAGCGGCAAACCCCATATAATTGTGCGTACCACATGGCACCCTAGTATCCCTCATATAGTGCACTAGCTTTGACCAGAGCCCTATGTATAGGAAATAGATTGTCATTAGGGAAGGAGGCACAGCAAATACTACAACACAGGGAGTCTAGCCAAGGATACCCCTCTGTAACATCCCTCCCTCCCTCCCTCCCTCCCTATGTTTTAGCCGGGTAGGGTTCTCAAACAGGGACAGCTGTCTATCGTTGTCTCTGATTGAGAACCACACTTAGGTAGCCCTTTTTCCCACCTGTCTTTGTGGGAAGTTGGCGTTGTTTATGTCACATAGCCTTTAGCTTCATGGTTTGTTTTTGTAGTGTTTATTGTTTTGTTCGGAGTCTTTTCAGATAAAAAATAAAATGTACGCTCACCACGCTGCACCTTGGTACTCTTCTTTTAACGGCCATGACAAACTACTTTTAACCAGGGACCATAGGGAACTAGAGGGAATAGGACACCGTCTCATCCAACAGCCAGATCTTGGGGTGAAGTTTAGGGATTACCCAACCGGCTCACCTGTGGTTTCCTGAGCTGAGAATTCTGGAATATGGGCCTTCTGCTAGGGAATCTCAAGGGAGACGGGGGCACGGAAGGAGGAGAAAGAGTTGGAGGAGGAGGAGAGGAAGACAGAGGAAGACAGAGCCAGCTAGAGGAAGACAGCGGAAGACAGAGCTAGCTGGTGGAAGACAGAGGAAGACAGAGGAAGACCGAGGAAGACAGAGGAAGACAGAGACAGCTAGAGGAAGACAGAGGAATACAGAGCTAGCTAGAGGAAGACAGAGCTTGCTAGAGGAAGACAGAGGAAGAAAGAGCCAGCTAGAACAAGACAGAGGAAGACAGAGCCAGCTAGAGGAAGACAGAGCCAGCTAGAGGAAGACAGAGAAAGACAGAGCCAGCTAGAGGAAGACAGAGCCAGCTAGAGGAAGACAGAGCCAGCTAGAGGAAGACAGAGCCAGCTAGAGGAAGACAGAGCCAGCTAGAGAAAGACAGAGGAAGACAGAGCTAGCTAGAGTTAGACAGAGGACGGCAGATAAAGACAGAAGAAGACAGAGGAAGACAGAGCCAGCTAGAGGAAGACAGAGGAAGACAGAGCCAGCTAGAGGAAGACAGAGGAAGACAGAGCCAGCTAGAGGAAGACAGCGGAAGACAGAGCTAGCTGGTGGAAGACAGAGGAAGACAGAGGAAGACAGAGGAAGACAGAGACAGCTAGAGGAAGACAGAGGAATACAGAGCTAGCTAGAGGAAGACAGAGCTTGCTAGAGGAAGACAGAGGAAGAAAGAGCCAGCTAGAACAAGACAGAGGAAGACAGAGCCAGCTAGAGGAAGACAGAGCCAGCTAGAGGAAGACAGAGAAAGACAGAGCCAGCTAGAGGAAGACAGAGCCAGCTAGAGGAAGACAGAGCCAGCTAGAGGAAGACAGCGGAAGACAGAGCTAGCTGGTGGAAGACAGAGGAAGACAGAGGAAGACAGAGGAAGACAGAGACAGCTAGAGGAAGACAGAGGAATACAGAGCTAGCTAGAGGAAGACAGAGCTTGCTAGAGGAAGACAGAGGAAGACAGAGCCAGCTAGAGGAAGACAGAGGAAGACAGAGCCAGCTAGAGGAAGACAGAGGAAGACAGAGCCAGCTAGAGGAAGACAGAGGAAGACAGAGCCAGCTAGAGGAAGACAGAGGACGACAGAGCTAGCTAGAGGAAGACAGAGGAAGACAGAGCCAGCTAGAGGAAGACAGAGCCAGCTAGAGGAAGACAGAGGAAGAAAGAGCCAGCTAGAGGAAGACAGAGGAAGACAGAGCCAGCTAGAGGAAGACAGAGGACAACAGATCCAGCTGGAGGAAGACAGAGCTAGCTAGAGGAAGACAGAGGAAGACAGAGCCAGCTAGAGGAAGACAGAGCCAGCTAGAGGAAGACAGAGGAAGACAGAGTAAGCTCGAACAAGACAGAGCCAGCTAGAGGAAGACAGAGGAAGACAGAGCCAGCTAGAGGAAGACAGGGGAAGACAGAGCCAGCTAGAGGAAGACAGGGGAAGATAGAACTAGCTGGTGGAAGACAGAGGAAGACAGAGGAAGACCGAGGAAGACAGAGGAAGACAGAGACAGCTAGAGGAAGACAGAGGAATACAGAGCTAGCTAGAGGAAGACAGAGCTTGCTAGAGGAAGACAGAGGAAGAAAGAGCCAGCTAGAACAAGACAGAGGAAGACAGAGCCAGCTAGAGGAAGACAGAAAAAGACAGAGCCAGCTAGAGGAAGACAGAGCCAGCTAGAGGAAGACAGAGGAAGACAGAGCTAGCTAGAGGAAGACAGAGGAAGACAGAGCCAGCTAGAGGAAGACAGAGGAAGACAGAGACAGCTAGAGGAAGACAGAGGAATACAGAGCTAGCTAGAGGAAGACAGAGCTTGCTAGAGGAAGACAGAGGAAGAAAGAGCCAGCTAGAACAAGACAGAGGAAGACAGAGCCAGCTAGAGGAAGACAGAGAAAGACAGAGCCAGCTAGAGGAAGACAGAGCCAGCTAGAGGAAGACAGAGGAAGACAGAGCTAGCTAGAGTTAGACAGAGGACGACAGATAAAGACAGAGGAAGACAGAGGAAGACAGAGACAGCTAGAGGAAGACAGAGGAAGACAGAGCCAGCTAGAGGAAGACAGAGGAAGACAGAGCCAGCTAGAGGAAGACAGAGGAAGACAGAGCCAGCTAGAGGAAGACAGAGGACGACAGAGCTAGCTAGAGGAAGACAGAGGAAGACAGAGCCTGCTAGAGGAAGACAGAGCCAGCTAGAGGAAGACAGAGGAAGACAGAGCCAGCTAGAGGAAGACAGAGGAAGACAGAGCTAGCTAGAGGAAGACAGAGCTTGCTAGAGGAAGACAGAGGAAGAAAGAGCCAGCTAGAACAAGACAGAGGAAGACAGAGCCAGCTAGAGGAAGACAGAGACAGCTAGAGGAAGACAGAGGAAGACAGAGCTAGCTAGAGTTAGACAGAGGACGACAGATAAAGACAGAGGAAGACAGAGGAAGACAGAGCCAGCTAGAGGAAGACAGAGGAAGACAGAGCCAGCTAGAGGAAGACAGAGGAAGACAGAGCCAGCTAGAGGAAGACAGAGGAAGACAGAGCCAGCTAGAGGAAGACAGAGGACGACAGAGCTAGCTAGAGGAAGGCAGAGGAAGACAGAGCCCGCTAGAGGAAGACAGAGGAAGACAGAGCCAGCTAGAGGAAGACAGAGGAAGACAGAGCCAGCTAGAGGAAGACAGAGGACGACAGATCCAGCTGGAGGAAGACAGAGCTAGCTAGAGGAAGACAGAGGAAGACAGAGCCAGCTAGAGGAAGACAGAGCCAGCTAGAGGAAGACAGAGGAAGACAGAGTCAGCTAGAGCAAGACAGAGCCAGCTAGAGGAAGACAGAGTAAGACAGAGCCAGCTAGAGGAAGACAGGGGAAGACAGAGCTAGCTAGAGGAAGACAGAGTAAGACAGAGCCAGCTAGAGGAAGACAGAGGAAGACAGAGCTAGCTAGAGGACGACAGAGCCAGCTAGAGGAAGACAGGGGAAGACAGAGCTAGCTAGAGGAAGACAGAGGAAGACAGAGCCCGCTAGAGGAAGACAGAGCCAGCTAGAGGAAGACAGAGGAAGACAGAGCCAGCTAGAGGAAGACAGAGGAAGACAGAGCTAGCTAGAGGAAGACAGAGGAAGACAGAGCGAGCTAGAGGACGACAGAGGAAGACAGAGCCAGCTAGAGGACGACAGAGCTTGCTTGAAGAAGACTGAGGAAGACTAAGGAATCTAGATGAAGATAGCGCAGGGTGAATACAGGACCAATGGCTCCCTGGGTAATAATCAATCCAGAAAATCTTTATTGCCGCCATGAGAGAGACAAACAAACAGAGCTGACCTGTGATACGTGCCAAATGGCACCCTATTCCCTAGGCCTTGGCCAAATGGCACCCTATTCCCTAGGCCTTGGCCAAATGGCACCCTATTCCCTAGGCCTTGGCCAAATGGCACCCTATTCCCTAGGCCTTGGCCAAATGGCACCCTATTCCCTAGGCCTTGGCCAAATGGCACCCTATTCCCTAGGCCTTGGCCAAATGGCACCCTATTCCCTAGGCCTTGGCCAAATGGCACCCTGTTCCCTAGGCCTTGGCCAAATGGCACCCTATTCCCTAGGCCTTGGCCAAATGGCACCCTATTCCCTAGGCCTTGGCCAAATGGCACCCTATACCCTATAGACCCTGGCCAAAAGCAGTGCACCATAAAGGGAATAGGGTGCCACTTGGACACATCCGAGCCTGCAATCTCATGAACAACAGTCGCTGACAGACAAGGTCACTGCATGGTGATGGCCAGAGAGAATGGGACCAACCATTATGCCTACGTTACGGGGGGAGTCACCCAGCACCAGGCCAGTTTCATGGCCTATCATGATATTTGGAGTATTTTTTATCTTCCCCCTTTGGTCCTTGGCCAGTGGTGTGGTCTGGACACAATCTCATTATCTCATTATATCCCAATTAAAGCCATGCCAGAAGGGTATGGAGAAGGGAATTAGATTAGGTCTGGATGAGTGCAGATACGGGGTTGCGTCCCAATACCAAATGAAACCCTATTCCCCATATAGTACACTACATTTGACCAGGGCCCACAGGGAGACCATAAGGCTCTGGTCAAAAGTAGTGCACTTTATAGGGTGCCATTTGGAAAACAAACATTATTTTCTGTTACAATAAGGGATGGACTGCTAATGGAACATAGACTGTAGTTGGTCAGACATTACAAAGTCACAATTCATCTCAATATACATGATGAGACAGGGTTGTTTTGGTGTACAGGCATGTGGTATCGAGTCCTGTGTGGCTCAGTCGGTAGAGCATGGCGCTTGCAACGCCAAGCGTCGTGGGTTCGATTCCCGCTGGGGCCACCCATATGTAAAAGTAGTGGCCCCAGCCGACTTGTAAGTCGCTTTGGACAAAAGCGTCTGCTAAATGGGATATATATATATATGTTCTGTATCATTACGTTCACAATTCATCTCAGTCCAAGTCACATCTTGTACATACAAATGGTTGTTGCCTACCGTTTGCCTGGGGGATAAGCGATAGGATCAACAACACAGCCTTGTAAGTGTTTGGCCGTAGAATCGTACATCTTCTTCTCATCCTGTTTTATTACATATTAGTCATTCAACAGACACTCTTATCCAAAGCAAACTGACAGTAGTGAGTTGATACATTTTACACTGGTTCCCTGTGGGAACTGAACCCAGAACCCTGGCATTACAAACACCATACTCTACCAACTGAGCCATACAGGCTTTAGATGTGAATGTGGAAGATTATCCTCATCTCTGAGTAAGTCCTACACTGTACAGTTTGTGCCAGTAGCTGAATAGACTATAGAGTTGAGATGAGAAGAGCTTGTACAGTTTGTGCCAGTAGCTGAATAGACTATAGAGTTGAGATGAGAAGAGCTTGTACAGTTTGTGCCAGTAGCTGAATTATTGTTAGGGTTGATGTTATGATATCATTGGTTGAAGCACAATGTTCAATTCAAAATCTCCCTGCCATCATATCTAAGCCAATATGACAATATCTCAAATCAATTTGATTGGAGGTACACAACGCCTCTCGTCATGAGCAGTCCGGACGTTACAGAGAACCACATACCAGATTTTTTTTTAAAACAAGGTTTTTAGTAATTTTCAGAGTATTTTCTGCGCTCACCTACCGGTATCTCAAAGTCTAGACGTCAGATTAAAACAACACTATTGTCTCCATAAAATGACCATTGGACAAACATTGTTTTATGGATTGACTAAGTTTGTAGGTGCAACAATTCATACAAAACTACTATCTGTGTAAGTTCTTTTCGACATTAAAGGAAAGGTCTCTTGGAAACGTTTCTTGCACATCACAGGAACATCCTTACGAAAACGTTAATGAGACTCTTACGGGAACATTCTCTCAAGTTTTGGGAACGTTTGTGGTTTGCTGGGATGAAACAAAGCAGAAATCCCATTGTCACTAAGATTGATATATTCTCAATAACCCTGGTAACACATAAAGAAGAAATCCTACACCACATATCTCACTATGATCACAGCCTATATAGAGGATCACAAGAGGATGAGATGTCCTGATGAAAGCCCGGTCATTTACACCATTCTGTGAAGTCTCAGACCTTTTCTAATGGAGCTCAGAGGGAGGGAGATCTAGCTGTAGCAGAAAGACATAGAGGAGTTGAAGCCGCTCTTTGATCAAAGTCCTAGACTGAACAACGCCATAGCAGAGGAGTCATTCCAGGTCTGGGCTCACTAATGCAGTGACGATTGCAGACAGACAGGGTGGAACATTGGGCATCTGAATAACAGTAGTGGAGATGTAGAGTCCTTAAAGTCCTTCTTTGAACAAAATCTGACCCTCACAGTTGAACCACGCTGCCAGGACTGGACTGATTGAGCAGAGACAGAGACAGTCTCCCAGACCGATGGGATGGAACATAGGGTCTTTGGAACGCAAGGATAAATTAATGGCAGGTAAATGGGGAGGGGGGGGGCGAGCTAGAGACCTAGAGAGAGAGAGAGAGAGAGAGAGAGAGAGAGAGAGAGAGAGAGTGAGCTAGAGAGAGAGAGTGAGCTAGAGAGAGAGTGAGAGAGAGAGAGCGAGAGCTAGAGAGCTAGAGAGCTAGAGAGAGAGCGAGAGAGCTTGAGAGCTAGAGAGAGCTAGAGAGAAAGAGAGAGCTAGAGAGGGAGAAAGAGCTAGAGAGCAAGAGACCTAGAGAGAGAGAGAGAGAGAGCTAGAGAGAGAGAGAGAGCTAGAGAGCGAGAGCTAGAGAGCGAGAGCTAGAGAGAGAGCTAGAGAGAGAGAGAGAGAGAGCTAGAGACCTAGAGAGAGAGATAGAGGGAGAGCTAGAGAGAGAGCTAGAGAACTAGAGAGAGAGAGAGCTAGAGAGAGAGCTAGAGAGCTAGAGAGAGAGAGAGAGAGCTAGAGAGAGAGAGATATGGAGAGCTAGAGAGAGAGCTAGAGAGCTAGAGAGAGAGCTAGAGAGCTAGAGAGCTAGAGAGAGAGCTAGAGATAGAGAGAGAGGGAGCTAGAGAGAGAGAGAGAGAGAGAGCTAGAGAGAGAGCTAGAGAGAGAGAGAGAGCTAGAGATAGAGAGAGAAAGCTAGAGAGAGAGAGAGACAGAGAGAGAGCTAGAGAGAGAGCTGGAAAGAGAGAGACAGAGAAAGAGAGAGCTAAAGAGAGAGCTAGAGAGAGAGAGAGCTAGAGAGAGAGACAGAGCTAGAGAGAGAGAGAGAGAGAGAGAGCTAGAGAGAGAGATACAGAGAAAGAGAGAGCTAAAGAGAGAGCTAGAGAGAGAGAGAGCTAGAGAGAGAGACAGAGCTAGAGAGAGAGAGAGAGAGAGAGCTAGACAGAGAGCTAGAGAGCTAGAGAGAGAGAGAGAGAGAAAGAGCTAGAGAGAGAGAGAGAGAGCTAGAGAGAGAGATAGAGAGAGCTAGAGAGAGAGAGAGAGTGAGAGAGCTAGAGAGAGAGAGAGCAAGAGAGTGAGAAAGAGAGCTAGAGAGCAAGAGACCTAGAGAGAGAGCTAGAGAGAGAGAGAGAGAGAGAGAGCTAGAGAGAGAGAGAGTGCTAGAGAGAGAGAGCGAGAGCTAGAGAGAGAGCGAGAGCCAGAGAGAGAGCTAGAGAGAGAGAGAGAGCGAGAGAGCTTGAGAGCTAGAGAGAGCTAGAGAGAGAGAGCTAGAGAGAGAGAAAGAGACCTAGAGAGCAAGAGACCTAGAGAGAGAGAGCTAGAGAGAGAGAGAGCTAGAGAGAGAGAGAGAGAGAGCTAGAGAGAGAGAGAGAGAGAGAGCTAGAGAGAGAGAGAGTGCTAGAGAGAGAGAGAGCTAGAGAGAGAGAGATACAGAGAGAGAGAGAGAGAGAGAGAGAGAGCTAGAGAGAGAGAGAGAGAGCTAGAGAGAGAGAGAGCAGCTCTCTCTCTAGCTCCGTACAACAGACCATGTATTCACTTTGCACACCCTAATTGACAACCAAACAAACCAAAACAAAGGCAAAGTCTTCTCATGCTTTGTTGATTTCAAAAAAGCTTTCGACTCAATTTGGCATGAGGGTCTGCTATACAAACTGATGGAAAGTGGTGTTGGGGGTAAAACATTACAACATTATAAAATCCATGTACACAAACAACAAGTGTGCGGTTAAAATTGGCAAAAAACACACACATTTCTTCACACAGGGTCGTGGGGTTAGACAGGGATGCAGCTTAAGCCCCACCCTCTTCAACATATATATCAACGAACTGGCGTGGGCACTAGAAAAGTCTGCAGCACCCGGCCTCACCCTACTAGAATCTGAAGTCAAATGTCTGCTGATGATCTGGTGCTTCTGTCACCAACCAAGGAGGGCCTACAGCAGCACCTAGATCTTATGCACAGATTCTGTCAGACCTGGGCCCTGACAGTAAATCTCAGTAAGACCAAAATCATGGTGTTCCAAAAAAGGTCCAATCACCAGGACCACAAATACAAATTCCATCTAGACACTGTTGCCCTAGAGCACACAAAAAACTATACATACCTTGGCATAAACATCAGCGCCACAGGTAACTTCCACAAAGCTGTGAACGATCTGAGAGACAAGGCAAGAAGGGCATTCTATGCCATCAAAAGGAACATAAATTTCAACATACCAATTAGGATTTGGCTAAAAATACTTGAATCAGTCATAGAGCCCATTGCCCTTTATGGTTGTGAGGTCTGGGGTCCGCTCACCAACCAAGACTTTACAAAATGGGACAAACACCAAATTGAGACTCTGCACGCAGAATTCTGCAAAAATATCCTCCGTGTACAACGTAGAACACCAAATAGTGCATGCAGAGCATAATTAGGCCGATACCCACTAATTATCAAAATCCAGAAAAGAGCTGTTAAATTCTATAACCACCTAAAAGGAAGCGATTCCCAAACCTTCCACAACAAAGCCATCACCTACAGAGAGATGAACCTGGAGAAGAGTCCCCTAAGCAAGCTGGTCCTGGGGCTCTGTTCACAAACACAAACACACCCTACAGAGCCCCATGACAGCAGCACAATTAGACCCAACCAAATCATGAGAAAACAAAAAGATAATTACTTGACACATTGGAAAGAATTAACAAAAAAACAGAGCAAACTAGAATGCTATTTGGCCCTACACAGAGAGTACACAGCGGCAGAATACCTGACCACTGTGACTGACCCAAAATTAAGGAAAGCTTTGACTATGTACAGACTCAGCGAGCATAGCCTTGCTATTGAGAAAGGCCGCCGTAGGCAGACATGCTCTCAAGAGAAGACAGGCTATGTGCTCACTGCCCACAAAATGAGGTGGAAACTGAGCTGCACTTCCTAACCTCCTGCCCAATGTATGACCATATTAGAGAGACATATTTCCCTCAGATTACACAGATCCACAAAGAATTCGAAAACAAATCCAATTTTGAAAAACTCCCATATCTACTGGGTGAAATTCCACAGTGTGCCATCAGAGCAGCAAGATTTGTGACCTGTTGCCATGAGAAAAGGGCAACCAGTGAAGAACATTGTA
>NC_088227.1:40318896-40348896 GCF_036934945.1 Oncorhynchus masou masou | reverse complement strand
GCAAATGGAATTGCATTAACCACCTGTCAGGATTTGGCCAGGGTTGTTCCGGGTTTTTGTCAGTAGATGTCCCCATTGTGCTTTTTGTCCCTGTGTTTTTCCCTTGATCCCCATTATTGTTTGCACCTGTGTCTCGTTTTCCCCTGATTGTATTTAAACCCTTTGTTTCCCTCAGTTCTGTGCTCTGTGTTTGTATGTTAGCACCCTGCCCTAGTGTTCTGTGTGCTCTTGTCGATTCCGGGTGACGTTCTTGTGGTATTCTGTTTTTTGTTTTTGTTTATTTTTGGTGAGTTTCTTTTGAGTTCTTTTGTGTTTTTCCTACCACCTTTTTGGATTTGCCATTTTTGTATTTTTGGATTTTTTCTTTATTAAATTCACCGTCTTAAGTACTGCTGTGTCTGCCTCATCTTCTGGGTTCTGCTGTCTATTCGTGGCTCAGTTGGTTAAGTGACTGTTTCTCACTCCGGAGACCCAGGTTCGAAACCGGGTCCTGACAGAAACACAGAGCCAAAAATGAACCCAGAGGCAGCCAGTTCCCAGGACCTTTTTGCCACGCTGTCCCACCACCAGGAGACTGTCCAACGCCACGAAGCCGCCCTGGTTCAGCAAGAGGCCTTAATGGCTAGACATTCTCATCTTCTGTCGGAGATGCTGACTTCCATTAAGCAAATATCTGATCGACTTACCCCGGCAACAGTTCCCGTCCCAGTACCTCAAGTTCACGTACCCATGGCAGTTAACCCCCTGGCTGAACCTCGTCTTCCACCTCCCCAACGGTTCTCAGGTGATCCAAGTGCTTGTAAAGGGTTTCTCACTCAATGTTCTCTCTCCTTTGAGCTGCAACCCTCGTCGTTTCCCACCGACCGGTCTAAGATCGCATATATCATCACCCTGCTGTCGGAAAAAGCCCTGGCCTGGGCTACTGCTGTGTGGGATGCCCATAGTTCCTGCTGTGCCAGCTACTCTGCCTTTGCTGAGGAATTCAAACGAGTGTTTCAAGGCCCAAGCAGTGGTTCTGACTCAGCCAAACAGCTCCTGACTCTCCATCAAGGTTGGCGCAGCGTGACGGACTATGCCATCCAGTTCCGCACGGTGGCAGCAGCGAGTGGCTGGAACAACGAGGCGCTCACGGTGTGCTTTCTGAAAGGCCTTTCCGACACTATCCAAGATGAACTGGCCACTCGGGAACCACCGGACAATCTCGAGTCCCTGATCAAGTTGGCCTCACGCATTGACCAGCGTCTGAGAGAGAGAGAACTCAACCGTAGACCTCTAGCTCCTATCAGTCCCAGCTCCGAGTCCCCACCTTTATCATCACTGGCTCCACCGGAACCCATGCAGATTGGACGCATCTCCCAGGCTGAGAGAGACCGCCGGATGAGGGAGCGACGCTGTCTATATTGCGGCAAACCGGGCCATTTCCGTTCCACGTGTCCCGGGCTCCAGGGAAACGCTCTGTCCCGTACAGACCGGGGGAACTGTAACGGGAAACATAACCTCCTCCCATCCGTCCAACTCCCGTCTGCTCATTCCAGTCACCCTCTCCTGGGACAACCACAAGCTTCACCTTCAAGCCTTGGTAGACTCTGGAGCCGCAGGTAACTTCATGGATGGTGTCTGGGCGAAGGAGAATGGCGTTCCCTCTGAACTTCTAAGTGACCCCATGAGGGTTACTACATTGGATGGAAGCCCTTTGGGATCTGGACTTGTCACTCATGTCACTACCTCCTTGAGAATTTCAGTTTCACAACACCAGGAATTGATGAACTTTCATTTGATCTCCTGTTCCGAGTTCCCTCTCGTCCTTGGATACCCCTGGCTTCACAGTCATAACCCTCACATCGACTGGTCTGTGGGCACTATCAAGCAGTGGGGTCCTACGTGCCAAGCTACTTGTATTTTCCAGAATTCCCGAGTTCTACTCCCGAGTCTTTAGAATCCATCGACCTGACCCGAGTTCCCGAGTGTTACCATGACCTCAAACTGGTGTTTAGCAAACAGAGGGCCACCATGCTACCACCCCATAGATCTTACGATTGCCCCATCGACCTGTTTCCGGGCACTTGCCCCCCCAGGGGTCGGATCTTTTCCCTATCTCCACCCGAACGAGCTGCTATGGATACCTACATCAAGGACTCTCTGGAAGCAGGCCTCATGCGTCCATCAACCTCCCCGGCGGGAGCAGGGTTTTTCTTTGTGGCCAAGAAAGATGGTGGGTTACGTCCTTGCATCGACTACCGGGGACTCAATGACATAACCGTCCGTAACCGTTACCCGCTACCCCTTATGGCCACAGCCTTCGAGCTGCTCCAGGAAGCAGTTGTTTTCACTAAGCTTGACCTGCGGAACGCATACCATCTTGTGCGGATCAGACCTGGTGACGAGTGGAAG
Organism: Oncorhynchus masou masou; assembly: GCF_036934945.1. Taxonomy (NCBI): domain Eukaryota; kingdom Metazoa; phylum Chordata; class Actinopteri; order Salmoniformes; family Salmonidae; genus Oncorhynchus; species Oncorhynchus masou. The sequence continues at coordinate 40,346,505 of NC_088227.1, read as the reverse complement.
ACCGCTTTCAACACGCCTACTGGTCACTATGAATACTTGGTGATGCCCTTCGGCCTGACCAACGCCCCCAGCGGTGTTCCAAGCGCTCATAAACGATGTGCTTAGGGATATGCTTAACATATTTGTGTTCGTTTACTTGGATGACATCCTCATCTTTTCGAGCTCCCTTCAAGAACACACTAAGCATGTCAGACAAGTACTCAAACGCCTCCTGGACAGCCATCTGTACGTTAAGCCGGAAAAATGTGAATTCCATTCATCCCGAGTACAATTCCTGGGATTTGTAGTGGAACCCGGTCGAATCCAAATGGACCCTAGGAAGGTAGGGGCGGTAGCGGATTGGCCCACCCCAAATCCGTTAAGGATGTTCAGCGTTTCCTGGGCTTCACAAACTTTTACCGCAAGTTCATCAAGAACTTCAGTTTGGTGGCAGCTCCTCTCTCAGCTTTAACCAAAGGTGGCAATGCAAGGTTTTTTGGGGAAGAGAAGCTGAGACGGCCTTCCAAGGACTCAAGCAGCGCATCCTCTCTGCTCCCATCCTGATACTACCGACTACGGATGAACCATTTGTGGTGGAGGTAGACGCATCAGAGGTTGGTGTTGGAGCTGTCCTGTCTCAGAGGGGTGAAGACAAGAAGCTTCATCCGTGCGCTTTCTTCTCACACCGGCTTACCCCGACTGAGAGGAACTACGATGTGGGGATCGTGAACTCCTAGCGGTTAAGATGGCATTGAAGGAATGGAGACACTGGCTCGAGGGGGCTTCTCACCCGTTTCAAGTGCTTACGGACCACAAAAATCTGGAGTATATCCAGCAGGCGAAGCGATTGAACTCTAGACAAGCTAGATGGTCTCTTTTCTTCAATCGATTCCAGTTTATCCTCACCTATCGGCCCGGGTCGAAGAATCTCAAACCGGATGCCCTGTCCCGAGTCTACGCTCCTGCCATTCGAGATGACACGGACATGCCTGTCCTTCCTGCTGCTAAGATTGTGGCTCCGATCTCGTGGCAAGTTGAGGATACCGTGAGACGTGCTCAAGCTAGCGAACCGGACCCTAAAGGAGGCCCTGCCAATCGGTTGTTTGTCCCCAAGGCAGTGAGGACTCAGGTCCTTCTGTGGGGGCACTCCTCTCGCCTCACCTGTCATCCGGGCGTAGGTCGCACCTTGGAGTTCATCCAGCGTAAGTTCTGGTGGCCTACCATAAGAGAAGACGTTGCCACTTTCGTCAATGCCTGCCCCGTGTGCTGCCAGGGCAAATCTTCTCACCTCCGCCCTCAAGGACTCCTTCATCCTTTACCTGTTCCCCACAGACCCTGGTCCCATATCTCATTGGACTTTATTACTGGACTTCCTCCATCCCATGGCAATACTACTATCCTAGTCATAATCGACAGGTTTTCAAAGGCGGCCAGGTTCGTCCCTCTGACTAAGTTACCTTCTGCCAAGGAAACGGCTGAGTTGGTAATTAATCATGTGTTCCGAGTCTTCGGCATTCCTCAAGATGTGGTTTCTGACAGAGGTCCCCAGTTCGCCTCAAGGTTTTGGAAGGCCTTCTGCCAACTCATGGGGGCTTCTGCCAGTCTATCTTCAGGGTATCATCCGGAGTCCAACGGCCAAACAGAGAGGATGAATCAAGAGCTGGAAACCACCCTCCGATGTATGACTCGTGACAACCCGTCCACATGGTCATCCTTTATTGTTTGGGCCGAATACGCGCACAACACCTTGCGCTCCTCCTCCACTGGTATGTCCCCGCACGAGTGTCAGTTTGGCTATGCTCCTCCATTGTTCCCGGACCAGGAGGCAGAAGTCAGAGTGCCTTCAGCCTTGAGGTTCGTCAGACGCTGTCGGCTTATGTGGAGGAAGACCCGTCTTAATCTGATGCGTTCCTCACAGAGGTATCAACAACAAGCCAACAGACGTCGCCGTCCCGGGCCTACCCTGCGCCCCGGCCAGAGAGTCTGGCTTTCCACAAGAGACTTACCTCTACGGGTGGAGTCTCGCAAGCTGTCCCAAAAATACATCGGTCCCTTCAAGGTTGCCAGGAGAGTTAACCCAGTTTCTTATCGCCTACACTTACCCAGATCCCTTAAGATTAATCCCACATTTCATGTGTCATTGTTAAAACCTGTTGTTTTTTCTCCCCTTGTCCCGGCAGACAGACCTCCCCCTCCGCCTCGTGTCATTGGAGGCCAGCCGGCTTATACCGTCCACCGGATACTGGATTCCCGCCGGGTGCAGCGGTCCTGGCAGTATCTGGTGGACTGGGAAGGCTACGGTCCTGAGGAGCGCTCCTGGGTTCCTGCCAAAGACATCCTGGACCCTGACCTCATTCGTCAGTTCAGGGTCCTCCACCCTGAGAGAGCTGGTAGGAACGTCAGGAGCCGTTCCTAGGGGGGATTCTGTCAGGATTTGGCCAGGGTTGTTCCGGGTTTTTGTCAGTAGATGTCCCCATTGTGCTTTTTGTCCCTGTGTTTTCCCTTGATCCCCATTATTGTTTGCACCTGTGTCTCGTTTTCCCCTGATTGTATTTAAACCCTTTGTTTCCCTCAGTTCTGTGCTCTGTGTTTGTATGTTAGCACCCTGCCCTAGTGTTCTGTGTGCTCTTGTCGATTCCGGGTGACGTTCTTGTGGTATTCTGTTTTTTGTTTTTGTTTATTTTTGGTGAGTTTCTTTTGAGTTCTTTTGTGTTTTTCCTACCACCTTTTTGGATTTGCCATTTTTGTATTTTTGGATTTTTTCTTTATTAAATTCACCGTCTTAAGTACTGCTGTGTCTGCCTCATCTTCTGGGTTCTGCTGTCTATTCGTGGCTCAGTTGGTTAAGTGACTGTTTCTCACTCCGGAGACCCAGGTTCAAAACCGGGTCCTGACACCACCTGGAAACCATGTGTCTGATGTATTTGATCCCGTTCCACCGATTCCGACCCAGTCATTACCACAAGTCTTTTCTCTCTCCAATTAAGGTGCCACCAACCTCCTGTGGAATATAAATGACCCAGCTTCACTAGCAACTAGATATACTGGGTATGTCGATTGGTTTTCCCTATTGGTTGAAACAGGACGTAAGCAGCCCACCAACAGTCCCTGGGATTAGGGGTTGAGACAGGACGTAAGGAGCACAGCTACAGTCCCTGGGATTAGGGGTTGAGACAGGACGTAAACAGCCCACCTACAGTCCCTGGGATTAGGGGTTGAAACAGGACGTAAGCAGCCCACCAACAGTCCCTGGGATTAGGGGTTGAGACAGGACGTAAGGAGCACACCTACAGTCCCTGGGATTAGGGGTTGAGACAGGACGTAAACAGCCCACCTACAGTCCCTGGGATTAGGGGTTGAGACAGGACGTAAGGAGCCCACCTACAGTCCCTGGGATTAGGGGTTGAGACAGGACGTAAACAGCCCACCAACAGTCCCTGGGATTAGGGGTTGAGACAGGACGTAAACAGCCCACCTACAGTCCCTGGGATTAGGGGTTGAGACAGGACGTAAGCAGCCCACCTACAGTCCCTGGGATTAGGGGTTGAGACAGGACGTAAGCAGCCCACCTACAGTCCCTGGGATTAGGGGTTGAGAATGGACGTAAACAGCCCACCTACAGTCCCTGGGATTAGGGGTTGAGACAGGACGTAAACAGCCCACCTACAGTCCATTGGATTAGGGGTTGAGACAGGACGTAAACAGCCCACCTACAGTCCCTGGGATTAGGGGTTGAGACAGGACGTAAACAGCCCACCAACAGTCCATTGGATTAGGGGTTGAGACAGGACGTAAACAGCCCACCTACAGTCCCTGGGATTAGGGGTTGAGACAGGACGTAAACAGCCCACCTACAGTCCATTGGATTAGGGGTTGAGACAGGACGTAAACAGCCCACCTACAGTCCCTGGGATTAGGGGTTGAGACTGGACGTAAACAGCCCACCTACAGTCCCTGGGATTAGGGGTTGAGACAGGACGTAAACAGCCCACCTACAGTCCCTGGGATTAGGGGTTGAGACAGGACGTTCACAGCCCACCAACAGTCCCTGGGATTAGGGGTTGAGACAGGACGTAAACAGCCCACCAACAGTCCCTGGGATTAGGGGTTGAGACAGGACGTAAACAGCCCACCTACAGTCCCTGGGATTAGGGGTTGAGACAGGACGTAAGCAGCCCACCTACAGTCCCTGGGATTAGGGGTTGAGACAGGACGTAAGGAGCCCACCTACAGTCCCTGGGATTAGGGGTTGAGACAGGACGTAAACAGCCCACCAACAGTCCCTGGGATTAGGGGTTGAGACAGGACGTAAACAGCCCACCTACAGTCCCTGGGATTAGGGGTTGAGACAGGACGTAAACAGCCCACCTACAGTCCCTGGGATTAGGGGTTGAGACAGGACGTTCACAGCCCACCTACAGTCCCTGGGATTAGGGGTTGAGACAGGACGTTCACAGCCCACCTGCAGTCCCTGGGATTAGGGGTTGAGACAGGACGTTCACAGCCCACCTACAGTCCCTGGGATTAGGGGTTGAGACAGGACGTAAACAGCCCACCTACAGTCCCTGGGATTAGGGGTTGAGAGAGGACGTAAACAGCCCACCTACAGTCCCTGGGATTAGGGGTTGAGACAGGACGTAAACAGCCCACCTGCAGTCCCTGGGATTAGGGGTTGAGACAGGACGTAAGGAGCACACCTACAGTCCCTGGGATTAGGGGTTGAGACAGGACGTTCACAGCCCACCTACAGTCCCTGGGATTAGGGGTTGAGACAGGACGTTCACAGCCCACCTACAGTCCCTGGGATTAGGGGTTGAGACAGGACGTAAGGAGCACACCTACAGTCCCTGGGATTAGGGGTTGAGACAGGACGTAAACAGCCCACCTACAGTCCCTGGGATTAGGGGTTGAGACAGGACGTAAACAGCCCACCTACAGTCCCTGGGATTAGGGGTTGAGACAGGACGTAAGGAGCCCACCTGCAGTCCCTGGGATTAGGGGTTGAGACAGGACGTAAGGAGCCCACCTACAGTCCCTGGGATTAGGGGTTGAGACAGGACGTAAACAGCCCACCTACAGTCCCTGGGATTAGGGGTTGAGACAGGACGTAAGGAGCCCACCTGCAGTCCCTGGGATTAGGGGTTGAGACAGGACGTAAACAGCCCACCTGCAGTCCCTGGGATTAGGGGTTGAGACAGGACGTAAACAGCCCACCTACAGTCCCTGGGATTAGGGGTTGAGACAGGACGTAAACAGCCCACCTACAGTCCCTGGGATTAGGGGTTGAGACAGGACGTAAGGAGCCCACCTACAGTCCCTGGGATTAGGGGTTGAGACAGGACGTAAACAGCCCACCTACAGTCCCTGGGATTAGGGGTTGAGACAGGACGTAAACAGCCCACCTACAGTCCCTGGGATTAGGGGTTGAGACAGGACGTAAGCAGCCCACCTACAGTCCCTGGGATTAGGGGTTGAGACAGGACGTAAGGAGCCCACCTACAGTCCCTGGGATTAGGGGTTGAGACAGGACGTAAGCAGCCCACCTGCAGTCCCTGGGATTAGGGGTTGAGACAGGACGTAAACAGCCCACCTACAGTCCCTGGGATTAGGGGTTGAGACAGGACGTAAACAGCCCACCTACAGTCCCTGGGATTAGGGGTTGAGAGAGGACGTAAACAGCCCACCTACAGTCCCTGGGATTAGGGGTTGAGACAGGACGTAAACAGCCCACCTACAGTCCCTGGGATTAGGGGTTGAGACAGGACGTAAACAGCCCACCAACAGTCCCTGGGATTAGGGGTTGAGACAGGACGTTCACAGCCCACCTACAGTCCCTGGGATTAGGGGTTGAGACAGGACGTAAACAGCCCACCTACAGTCCCTGGGATTAGGGGTTGAGACAGGACGTAAACAGCCCACCTACATTCCCTGGGATTAGGGGTTGAGACAGGACGTAAACAGCCCACCTACAGTCAATGGGATTAGGGGTTGAGACAGGACGTAAACAGCCCACCTACAGTCCCTGGGATTAGGGGTTGAGACAGGACGTAAGGAGCCCACCTACAGTCCCTGGGATTAGGGGTTGAGACAGGACGTAAACAGCCCACCTGCAGTCCCTGGGATTAGGGGTTGAGACAGGACGTAAGCAGCCCACCTGCAGTCCCTGGGATTAGGGGTTGAGACAGGACGTAAGCAGCCCACCTGCAGTCCCTGGGATTAGGGGTTGAGACAGGACGTAAGGAGCACACCTACAGTCCCTGGGATTAGGGGTTGAGACAGTACAAATACGTCTTGTGAAGCTATAGTGGAGAAATCACCCGGTCCTCACTCGGAGTTATGGCCATTGATTTTCCCTAGTGGATTCCTTCATCTACCATAGTCCTGCACAACCTTCCAGAGTATTAGATTTAAATGATTTTAAAGTATTGTTTGAATTTATATATTGAAAAGTTTCTGGTTTGCTCAAATAAATGTCTTTATTACTCTGAATCAAAGTGTTTTTTTGCTGTTGCCTATTGCTCTTTTCTGTCTGGATAACACATCGATGGTGGACAATCTATTTCTAGTATCGACTGATTGTCTGTTACTTACCTTCTGAATACTATTTGGCCGTTTTAAATGGTATAAATTGTGAAATAAAATAAGTATGTTTTTTTTTAAATTACCTTGTTGATTAATGACCACCCAAGAGCATTGTGCATGACTACGACAGAAGAACCATATCTCCACCTTAAAACAATCCTTGCTGCTTTGTTCTGTGCAACCCGCAGATTCCTAATGTCACTTGCTGCTGTATTTCTCCAGACCACAGAACAGTAGATCACCTGACTCCCATTGTCTAGCTGCACTCCCAATAGTTTGGTTTCTGCCACTTCCTCAATTTGTACTCCCCTCATACTTAATTGCATCCCATGTTGTGTTGGCCTTTTCCTAGTGGAACAGACCAACATAACCTTGGTTTTCTTTGCATTCAAAACAAATTTGTTCTGGCAAATCCACTTCCTGATATTTCTTAGATCTACTTTTAGAGCTTACTGTACTTGTTGAACCCAATTGTTTTGCTGTATAAATTGTAGTATAATCTGTAAATATAGTATCTTGAGTTTCAGATAAGGCATAAGGAAGATCATTGGTATATATTAAATAAAGAAGTGACCCAAGGCAGCTGCCCTGCGGTATTCCACAGTTTAAATCATAAGGGGCAGAAAACGAGCCATTGACATACTGTTTCCGGTCAGTTAGATATGACTGTACCCAATTCAATGCTGCCTCCTTAAACACAGAATCCAATAATTTAGAAAAAAATATTTCATGATCCACTAAATCAAATGTTTCGCTGAAGTCTAAAAATATTACCCCCCAGTGGTTCTCTATGAGGAGTTGTGATAGACGATCGAGAGGAAGCCTAAAACAAGAACACATATAGGCTCCCGGGTGGCTCTCGGTCTAAGGCACTGAATCTCAGTGCTTGAGGCGTCGCGACAGACACCCTGGTTTGAATCCAGGCTCTATCACAACTCGGACGTGATTGGGAGTCCCATAGGGTGGCGCATAATTGACCAAGCATTGTCCAGGTTTGGTAGGTGTAGGCCTTCATTGTATATAAGAATTTTGTTCTTAACTGACTTGCCTAGTTAATAAATAAAGGTTAAATAAAAAAAATATGTACAAGGAAAAGAGTGCTTATCTCGATGGTCCACTCAAATCTAAAAATAGAACACCCAGTGGTTTTCACCGAGAAGCCTAAAACAAGTACACATATACTTAACAAGGAAAAGAGTGCTTATCTCGATGGTCTACTCAAATCTAAAAATAGAACACCCAGTGGTTCTCTACGAGAAGCCTAAAACAAGTACACATATACTTAACAAGGAAAAGAGAGTGCTTATCTCGATGGTCTACTCAAATCTAAAAATAGAACACCCAGTGGTTCTCTACGAGAAGCCTAAAACAAGTACACATATACTTAACAAGGAAAAGAGAGTGCTTATCTCGATGGTCCACTCAAATCTAAAAATAGAACACCCAGTGGTTCTCTACGAGAAGCCTAAAACAAGTACACATATACTTAACAAGGAAAAGAGAGTGCTTATCTCGATGGTCTACTCAGACACTGGGTTGAGTGTGTAGCACTGCACCAGAGTATTTTGGCAAAGCACTGAGCGTTTCTAACTTTCACACTAAGACTAAAGGTCCAATTAATGGAAATAACACTTGGTTTTCCACTAGAAAATGTGCAACTGAGCTCTTAAATATTCATAATATTACACAGTGAAGGCTACAGTAATTATTTATAACATACAATTAAACAAATATGGTGCAGTGAAACCATGTGATTTACCAACAACATTCCCCCATGAAAACACCAAAAGGGAAAACACAGTACCGTTTCCCAGCAGGATTACAAGACTGGAAGAACAGAAGGAAGAGAGAAAGAGACAGAAGGAAGAGAGAAATAGACAGAAGGAAGCGAGAGAGAGAGAGGGACAGAAAGAGAGAGAGAGAGAGAGAGAGAGAGAGAGAGAGAGAGAGAGAGAGAGAGAGAGAGAGAGAGAGAGAGAGAGAGAGACAGAGAGAGAGAGAGAGAGAAAGAGAGAGAGAAAGAGAGACAGAGCGAGAGAGACAGACAGGGAGACAGAGAGAGAGAGAGAGAGAGAGAGAGACAGACAGGGAGACAGAGAGAGAGAGAGAGACAGAGAGAGAGAGAGAGAGAGAGAGAGAGACAGACAGGGAGACAGAGAGAGAGAGAGAGAGACAGAGAGAGAGAGAGAGAGAGAGACAGACAGGGAGACAGAGAGAGAGAGAGAGAGAGAGAGAGAGACAGACAGGGAGACAGAGAGAGAGAGAGAGAGAGAGAGAGAGAGACAGAGAGAGAGAGAGAGAGAGAGAGACAGACAGGGAGACAGAGAGAGAGAGAGAGACAGAGAGAGAGAGATAGATAGAGAGAGAGAAAGACAGAGAGAGGGAGGAAATACAACAGTAAACTGGAAGACATCACGGACACACCGAGTTAAGACATGTTCCACTTGTACACACACACACGTATACACACACACACACTTGTACACACACAGACACACACACACACGTATACACTTGACATAAACACACCTCCAGTGTTAGGCCATCACATTAGCCATCACCCAGTGATAAAACAGAGCGGTGTGTGTATGTGTGTTAATGCGCGCCTGTGTGTGTGGTGATCGAGCGGTGGGAGACCATAGCTGCTTTTAATGGGTCATTAAAGCCTCGTCTGAGTTAACGGCTAAAGGCAGAGTTGCAAAGAAAAAGCCATATCTCAGACTAGCCAATAAAAATAAAAGATTAAGACGGGCAAAAGAACACAGACACTGGACAGAACTCTGCCGAGAAGGCCAGCATCCCGGAGTCGCCTCTTCACTGTTGACGTTGAGACTGGTGTTTTGTGGGTACGATTTAAGGAAGCTGCCAGTTGAGGACTTGTGAGGCGTCTGTTTCTCAAACTCGACATTCTAATGTACTTGTCCTCTTGCTCTGTTGTGCACCGGGGCCTCCCACTCCTCGTTCTATTTTGGTTAGAGTCAGTTTGCTCTGTTGTGCACCGGGGCCTCCCACTCCTCGTTCTATTTTGGTTAGAGCCAGTTTGCTCTGTTCTGTGAAGGGAGTAGTACACAGCATTGTATGAGATCTTCAGTTTCTTGGCAATTTCTCACATGGAATAGCCTTAATTTCTCAGAACAAGAATACACTGACGAGTTTCAGAAGAAAGGTCTTTGTTTCTGACCGTTTTGAGCCTGTAATCGAACCCACATATGCTGATGCGCCGGATACTCAACAAGTCTAAAGAAGGCCAGTTTGATTGCTTCTTTAATCAGAACAACAGTTTTCAGCTGTGCTAACATGATCTCAAAAGGGGTTTCTAATGATTATTTAGCCTTTTTAAAATGATAAACTTGGATTAGCTAACACAACGTCCCATTGGACCACAGTGTCTACACTGTATTTCTGATCAATTTGATGTTATTTTAATGGACAGAAAATGTGCTTTTCTTTCAAAAACAAGGATATTTCTAAGCAACCCCAAACTTTTGAACAGTGGTGTAAATCACTGTGTCTTCAGGAGATGGGAGCGCCTGGCAACGCGGATGCTGGCGAGCAGTGTGGATGCAATGATCGAATAACAATCCACACTGCTCGCCAGCATCCGCGTTGCCAGGCGCTAAAATAGAACTTGGTTCTATTTGTGACGCATGATGTGCTGCAAGTCCCGCCTCTCCCATCCCCTCAAGACACAGTGATTTGGCATTGGAGAAATATGAGAAAATGAACTCATAGGCTTATGTCTCTGTCCATTCTTCAGCCTGTAATTTCGGTAATTTGTGTGGTACTAAAAAAAGTATTCTGCTAATATGTAAAATGAAGTAGAATTGCATGAAATGTTTATAAAAACTTTTTTTTTAAAGTTATCGTACCTGCAAATAAGATGATAGATTTACTGATTTACTGTAAAATACACCTTGCCACTCTTACTCTTGTCCACGGTGGTCTGCAAACTCACAACCTACATACATTACAGCACGAAGAACAGTTGATTAAAATGCATATCTCAGGCTCTGGTCTGTTCAAGAAGTGAAGGTACATTTTCGACATGTTCTCAGCTATCCACTTTGTTTTAGTCATTATTTTGGGTGTCTGGACTGTCACTTTTATTATTATAAGTGTTTACATGAGAGTTTAGGTCAAATATATTTTTGCTGAAAGGAGGGGCCATCCATTTACATTTCAGAGAGGTGAAGTAACTCTTATTATAAATAACATCACTCTCTAGACAGCAACTTAATAAGAACACAGCATTCAACAGACAGGAGTTTAGCCAGAGACTCGTGAAAATGGCCTGTAGTTATTCACCAACAAAATCCTTGACAGGAAATCCATATGTTTTTCTTAATCAACTATTTTTTTCCCTCTGAATTACTAGCCCTTCCTTCCCTTACTGTTATTGATCTGTGTTAAGGGATAAACCCAGGAGATGGAGCTGGAGATGGGGCTGGAGATGGGGCAGGAGATGGGGCAGGAGATGGGGCTGGAGATGGGGCTGGAGATGGGGTAGCAGATGGGGCAGGAGATGGGGCAGGAGATGGGGCTGGAGATGGGGCAGGAGATGGGGCAGGAGATGGGGCAGGAGATGGGGCTGGAGATGGGGCTGGAGATGGGGCTGGAGATGGGGCAGGAGATGGGGCAGGAGATGGGGCTGGAGATGGGGCAGGAGATGGGGCAGGAGATGGGGCTGGAGATGGGGCTGGAGATGGGGCTGGAGATGGGGCAGGAGATGGGGCTGGAGATGGGGCTGGAGATGGGGCAGGAGATGGGGCAGGAGATGGGGCAGGAGATGGGGCAGGAGATGGGGCTGGAGATGGGGCTGGAGATGGGGCAGGAGATGGGGCAGGAGATGGGGCTGGAGATGGGGCTGGAGATGGGGCTGGAGATGGGGCTGGAGATGGGGCAGGAGATGGGGCTGGAGATGGGGCAGGAGATGGGGCAGGAGATGGGGCAGGAGATGGGGCTGGAGATGGGGCAGGAGATGGGGCAGGAGATGGGGCAGGAGATGGGGCAGGAGATGGGGTAGCAGATGGGGCTGGAGATGGGGCAGGAGATGGGGCAGGAGATGGGGCAGGAGATGGGGCAGGAGATGGGGTAGCAGATGGGGCTGGAGATGGGGCTGGAGATGGAGCTGGAGATGGGGCAGGAGATGGGGCTGGAGATGGGGCAGGAGATGGGGTAGCAGATGGGGCAGGAGATGGGGTAGCAGATGGGGTAGCAAATGGGGCTGGAGATGGGGCAGGTGATGGGGCTGGAGATGGAGCTGGAGATGGGGCAGGAGATGGGGCAGGAGATGGGGCTGGAGATGGGGCAGGAGATGGGGTAGCAGATGGGGCAGGAGATGGGGTAGCAGATGGGGTAGCAAATGGGGCTGGAGATGGGGCAGGAGATGGGGCAGGAGATGGGGCAGGAGATGGGGCAGGAGATGGGGCAGGAGATGGGGTAGCAGATGGGGCAGGAGATGGGGCAGGAGATGGGGCTGGAGATGGGGCAGGAGATGGGGTAGCAGATGGGGTAGCAGATGGGGCTGGAGATGGAGCTGGAGATGGAGCTGGAGATGGGGCAGGAGATGGGGCAGGAGATGGGGCAGGAGATGGGGCTGGAGATGGGGCAGGAGATGGGGTAGGAGATGGGGCAGCAGATGGGGTAGCAAATGGGGCTGGAGATGGGGCAGGTGATGGGGCTGGAGATGGAGCTGGAGATGGGGCAGGAGATGGGGCAGGAGATGGGGCTGGAGATGGGGCAGGAGATGGGGTAGCAGATGGGGCAGGAGATGGGGTAGCAGATGGGGTAGCAAATGGGGCTGGAGATGGGGCAGGTGATGGGGCTGGAGATGGGGCAGGAGATGGGGCTGGAGATGGGGCAGGAGATGGGGCAGGAGATGGGGCAGGAGATGGGGCAGGAGATGGGGCAGGAGATGGGGTAGCAGATGGGGTAGCAAATGGGGCTGGAGATGGGGCAGGAGATGGGGCTGGAGATGACATACACATTGAACATTAACAACCACACAACTTTGTTGAGCTTTTATACAAACACATTTACAGTGCATATGAAAAAGGTATTCAAAGGTATTCAGACCCTTTTTTTCCCACATTTTGTTACCTTAAAGCCTCATAGAGATAGAGCATCTAGTCAAGACATGTAACACGTGTCAGGAACACAGAAAGACCCCAGCAGCAGCTCCACTTCACCCCTGGGAATTTCCAGGGAAACCCTGGAGACGATTGCGCATAGATTATACAGGACCATTCATGGGAAAAAGCTTCCTGATATTGATTGATACACATCCATCCATTTCTGAATGTGAATCCATCCACCACTACTATAGATTGCCTACGACAGAGCTTCAGTAACCAAGGGATACCGGAGACGGTGTTGAGCGACGACTGTTTCAATGAGCACAGAACCACAATAATTCTTCCGCTCCATATTAACCATCTCCAAACGGTCTGTCAGTACGTGCAGTACAGACATTCAAAGAAATAAGGGAAGAAGGGAGCATAGACTACCCCCCATACTGAGATGGTATTAGGTTGTAGACTACCCCCCATACTGAGATGGTATTTGGTTGTAGACTAGCCTCCATACTGGACCTACTGGGATGTTATTAGGTTGCAGATTACCCTCCTTACTGGGATGTTATTAGGTTGCAGACTACCCTCCATACTGGGATGTTATTAGGTTGCAGACTACCCTCCATACTGGGATGTTATTAGGTTGTAGACTACCCTCCATACTGGACCTACTGGGATGTTATTAGGTTGCAGACTACCCTCCATACTGAGATGGTATTAGGTTGTAGACTACCCTCCATACTGGACCTACTGGGATGTTATTAGGTTGCAGACTACCCTCCATACTGGGATGTTATTAGGTTGCAGACTACCCTCCATACTGGGATGTTATTAGGTTGTAGACTAGCCTCCATACTGGACCTACTGGGATGTTATTAGGTTGTAGACTACCCTCCATACTGGGATGTTATTAGGTTGCAGACTACCCTCCATACTGGGATGTTATTAGGTTGTAGACTACCCTCCATACTGGACCTACTGGGATGTTATTAGGTTGCAGACTACCCTCCATACTGGGATGTTATTAGGTTGCAGACTACCCTCCATACTGGGATGTTATTAGGTTGCAGACTACCCTCCATACTGGGATGTTATTAGGTTGTAGACTACCCTCCATACTGGACCTACTGGGATGTTATTAGGTTGTAGACTACCCTCCATACTGAGATGGTATTAGGTTGTAGACTACCCCCCATACTGAGATGGTATTAGGTTGTAGACTACCCTCCATACTGAGATGGTATTTGGTTGTAGACTAGCCTCCATACTGGACCTACTGGGATGTTATTAGGTTGTAGACTACCCTCCATACTATTCCAGAACTGTCCCAGAACTATTCCAGAACTGTTGCAGAACTATTCCAGAACTATTCCAGAACTTTTCCAGAACTATTCCAGATCTGTCCCAGAACTATTCCAGATCTGTCCCAGAACTATTCCAGAACTATTCCAGAATTGTTCCAGAACTATTCCAGAACTATTCCAGAATTGTTCCAGAACTATTCCAGAACTGTCCCAGAACTGTTCCAGAACGGTCCCAGAACTATTCCAGAACTATTCCAGAACTGTTGCAGAACTATTCCAGAACTGTTGCAGAACTATTCCAGAACTGTTGCAGAACTATTCCAGAACTGTTCCAGAACTATTCCAGAACTATTCCAGAACTTTTCCAGAACTATTCCAGAACTGTCCCAGAACTATTCCAGATCTGTCCCAGAACTATTCCAGAACTATTCCAGAACTGTTCCAGAACTATTCCAGAACTATTCCAGAATGGCCCCAGAACTATTCCAGAACTATTCCAGAATGGTCCCAGAAATATTCCAGAACTGTTCCAAAACTATTGTCAGGTCAAAGATTTTAGAAGATTTAAAAACCATTTATCCAAACCAGACCTCAAACCAGATTGGAAATGGAAACTAAATGAATCAACTCCAGACAGATCCTCAACACCAAAAAACATGAATGCTTCAAAGCTGTTTCGAATCTGAAAGTAAACACATAAAATTATCAGGGAGTAGATAATCAATGGATGTGAATATTGTAAAAGTCTATTTCACAACATTTTTGTTGCCATATTTAAAGCTCCAATGTTTCATAACCTTGTCATGTTATTGCCACATAAAATACTTCCTTTCAATTTGAATAAGAGCAGCGTTTTCTGACAGTCTTTTATATTGTTATGACAATCCACACAAACGCTGTCGGTGCAGAGGTAGTTAATGTGCTCGGTAACTGCAAAATGAAATAATAACATTGACTTTTGGGGAACATTTCCCAATCTGTCTCCTTCCGTCATGGTTGAATGAATGAGCAAAATGAGTTTGATATTGGAGGCCGACGTAACATCCTCATTTGTTTCCCTGTGACAGAGTCTTTCAGGCAATTAGTGGTAAACTCATGTCAGAATGAAAAATATCCAATAAGCTCCTTCCACTCTCTGTCTATCTGTATCCATATTTTTAATGGCCACAATGAGGCTCGAATTGAAAAACTAACTGACAGCTTGGCTAGAAAAGCAAGGCAGCAGCGGCAACAAGGCAGCAACAAGGCAGCAACGGCAACAAGGCAGCAACGTCAACAAGGCAGCAATGTCAACAAGGTAGCAACAGCAACAGGGCAGCAACGGCAACAAGGCAGCAACGGCAACAAGGCAGCAACAGCAACAAGGCAGCAACGGCAACAAGGCAGCAACTGCAACAGGGCAGCAACGGCAACAGGGCAGCAACGGCAACAGGGCAGCAGCGGCAACAAGGCAGCAGCGGCAACAAGACAGCAACAAGGCGGCAACAAGGCAGCAACAAGGCGGCAACAAGGCAGCAACAAGGCAGCAACAAGGCGGCAACAAGGCAGCAACAAGGCGGCAACAAGGCGGCAACAAGGCAGCAGTGGCAACAAGGCGGCAACAAGGCGGCAACAAGGCAGCAACAAGGCAGCAACAAGGCGGCAACAAGGAGGCAACAAGGTGGCAACAAGGTGGCAACAAGGCGGCAACAAGGCAGCAACAAGGCAGCAACAAGGCAGCAACAAGGCGGCAACAAGGCAGCAACAAGGCGGCAACAAGGCAGCAACAAGGCGGCAACAAGGCAGCAACAAGGCGGCAACAAGGCAGCAGCGACAGCAAGGCAGCAGCGACAGCAAGGCAGCAACGACAACAAGGCAGCAACAAGGCGGCAACAAGGCAGCAACCAGGCAGCAACGAGGCGGCAACGAGGCGGCAACGAGGCGGCAACGAGGCGGCAACGAGGCGGCAACGAGGCGGCAACGAGGCGGCAACAAGGCGGCAACAAGGCGGCAACAAGGCGGCAACAAGGCGGCAACAAGGCGGCAACAAGGCAGCAGCAGCAACAAGGCAGCAACAAGGCAGCAACAAGGCGGCAACAAGGCAGCAACAAGGCAGCAACAGCAACAAGGCAGCAACAGCAACAAGGCAGCAACAGCAACAAGGCAGCAACAGCAACAAGGCAGCAACAGCAACAAGGCAGCAACAGCAACAAGGCAGCAACAAGGCAGCAAAAGCAACAAGGCAGCAACAAGGCAGGAACAAGGCATCAAAAGCAACAAGGAACGAACAAGGCAGCAACAAGGCAGCAAAAGCAACAAGGCAGCAACAAGGCAGGAACAAGGCAGCAACAAGGCGGCAACAAGGCGGCAACAAGGCGGCAATAAGGCGGCAATAAGGCAGCAATAAGGCGGCAACAAGGCGGCAACAAGGCAGCAACAGCAACAAGGCAGCAACAGCAACAAGGCAGCAACAGCAACAAGGCAGCAACAAGGCAGCAACAGCAACAAGGCAGCAACAGCAACAAGGCAGCAGCGGCAACAAGGCAGCAACAAGGCAGCAACAGCAACAAGGCAGAAGCTGCAACAAGGCAGCAGCGGCAACAAGCCAAACGGTCCTAACCTTTGGCCGTCGGCCATTGCCATAGAGATGTATTGTTTAGCCTAGTTGTTTGCTAGTCCCATTCACATGTAGCTATATAGCTAGCTATCTACCATTTTCCTAATCCTAGCTACTTTGTATGCAAATGTGTGTTTATATCAGAAAACTTAACTATTCTACAAACCTATAATTGACCAACACAATGTTGTTTTGTCACAGCTTATTCAGCTATTCGTTATGTACGTTATGTACATTATGTATTCGCTATGTACGTTATGTATTCGTTATGTATTCGTTATGTACGTTATGTATTCGCTATGTACGTTATGTACTCGCTATGTACTTTATGTACTCGTTATGTACGTTATGTACGTTATGTATTCATTATGTACGTTATGTATTCGCTATGTACGTTATGTATTTGCTATGTACTTTATGTACTCGTTATGTACGTTATGTATTCATTATGTACGTTATGTATTCGCTATGTACTTTATGTACTCGTTATGTACGTTATGTATTCCCTATGTACGTTATGTATTCGCTATGTACGTTATGTATTCGCTATGTACGTTATGTATTCCCTATGTACGTTATGTATTCGTTATGTACTTTATGTATTCGTTATGTACGTTATGTATTCGTTATGTACGTTATGTATTCGTTATGTACATTATGTATTCATTATGTATTCGCTATGTATTTGCTATGTACGTTATGTATTCCCTATGTACGTTATGTATTCGTTATGTATTCACTATGTACGTTATGTACTCTTTATGTACTTTATGTACTCGTTATGTACGTTATGTATTCACTATGTATTCCCTATGTACGTTATGTATTCCCTATGTACATTATGTATTCGTTATGTACGTTATGTACGTTATCAAAGACAGGAAGAAGAAGGAACATTTTACATAGAGGAATGGCGTATTTACAGCTGACAACAACACACTTCTGGATTAATCTTCTTCTCCCCTCACGAGCACAGTAAGTGCAACCATGAGCTGCAATTTAAAGACAGTCCACGGCGAGTGGGTAACCCGCCTCTACCCTCCGTCCTATTGGCCAACTTACAATCATTGGAGAATAAATTAGATGAGCTCCGTTCAAGACTGTCCTACCAACGAAACATTAAGACTGTAATAACTTCTGTTTCACCGAGTCGTGGTTGAACGACGACACAGATAACATACAGCTGGCTGGGTTTTCGGTCCATCGGCAAGTTAGAAAAGCTGCTTCCGGTAAGACAAGGGGTGGCGGTATGTGTCTATTTGTCAATAACAGCTGGTGTGTGAAATCAAATAGCAAGGAAGTCTCAAGATTTTGCTCGCCTGAGGTAGAGTATCTCATGATAAGCTGTAGACCACACTATTTACCAAGAGAGTCTATACAGTGCCTTGCGAAAGTATTCGGCCCCCTTGAACTTTGCGACCTTTTGCCACTTTTCAGGCTTCAAACATAAAGATATACAACTGTATTTTTTTTGTGAAGAATCAACAACAAGTGGGAGACAATCATGAAGTGGAACGACATTTATTGGATATTTCAAACTTTTTTAACAAATCAAAAACTGAAAAATTGGGCGTGCAAAATTATTCAGCCCCTTTACTTTCAGTGCAGCAAACTCTCTCCAGAAGTTCAGTGAGGATCTCTGAATGATCCAATGTTGACCTAAATGACTAATGATGATAAATACAATCCACCTGTGTGTAATCAAGTCTCCGTATAAATGCACCTGCACTGTGATAGTCTCAGAGGTCCATTAAAAGCGCAGAGAGCATCATGAAGAACAAGGAACACACCAGGCAGGTCCGAGATACTGTTGTGAAGAAGTTTAAAGCCGGATTTGGATACAAAAATATTTCCCAAGCTTTAAACATCCCAAGGAGCACTGTGCAAGCGATAATATTGAAATGGAAGGACTATCAGACCACTGCAAATCTACCAAGACCTGGCCGTCCCTCTAAACTTTCAGCTCATACAAGGAGAAGACTGATCAGAGATGCAGCCAAGAGGCCCATGATCACTCTGGATGAACTGCAGAGATCTACAGCTGAGGTGGGAGACTCTGTCCATATGACAACAATCAGTCGTATATTGCACAAATCTGGCCTTTATGGAAGAGTGGCAAGAAGAAAGCCATTTCTTAAAGATATCCATAAAAAGTGTTGTTTAAAGTTTGCCACAAGCCACCTGGGAGACACACCAAACATGTGGAAGAAGGTGCTCTGGTCAGATGAAACCAAAATTGAACTTTTTGGCAACAATGCAAAACGTTATGTTTGGCGTAAAAGCAACACAGCTCATCACCCTGAACACACCATACCCACTGTCAAACATGGTGGTGGCAGCATCATGGTTTGGGCCTGCTTTTCTTCAGCAGGGACAGGGAAGATGGTTTAAATTGATGGGAAGATGGAAGGAGCCAAATACAACCTGATGGAGTCTGCAAAAGACATGAGACTGGGACGGAGATTTGTCTTCCAACAAGACAATGATCCAAAACATAAAGCAAAATCTACAATGGAAGGGTTCAAAAATAAACATATCCAGGTGTTAGAATGGCCAAGTCAAAGTCCAGACCTGAATCCAATCGAGAATCTGTGGAAAGAACTGAAAACTGCTGTTCACAAATGCTCTCCATCCAACCTTACTGAGCTCGAGCTGTTTTGCAATTTCAGTCTCTCGATGTGCAAAACTGATAGAGACATACCCCAAGCGACTTACAGCTGTAATCGCAGCAAAAGGTGGCGCTACAAAGTATTAACTTAAGGGGGCTGAATAATTTTGCACGCCCAATTTTTCAGTTTTTGAATTTTTAAAAAAGTTTGAAAAATCCAATAAATGTCATGATTGTGTCCCACTTGTTGTTGATTCTTCACAAAAAAATACAGTTTTATATCTTTATGTTTGAAGCCTGAAATGTGGCAAAGGGTCGCAAAGTTCACAGACTGTGTGTCTTCTGTCAGCCTCTCGTATCGGTGACACATCGTAAATGGCATGATGGTGTCATCCTCTCTACGCTCCATCACCTGGACTCCCAGATCTATCATCAGCTCTGAATGGGTTTTATAATGATGATGCATTACTGACGAGGTGGTTGAAGCTACCATTACAGTAGAGATACGAGCAGACTGAAGAGGGGTAAAGGGTGTGTTGCCCCTGCCGCTGGAGTGAATGTCTCATTGAGGCACTTCTATATCAGCGTTGTTCTGAGAGGAGTAGGGGAGAGGAGGAGTAGAAGAGAGGAGCGGAGCGGACGGAGGGGATGACTGTCATTTCCGGTCACAACTTGTAGACTTGTTTACGTCCTTCAGTCCTTTTTTCTCCTCGCTCAACTTTTTACATTCAACTTTTCCACCCAGGAAGCTTTATCTGGACGTGGTTCGTCAGGACCTCCACCAGACGAAGCTAAGTAGTAACATTAACACGATGCCTTCTAACTGCAGTCGCTGTACTGATAATATACAGGAGAACGATCATCTTATATAAATCCCCTCACATGGTCCCCGTAGCCGGACAATTTTATCATGGCTCCTGGAGGGAAAGGCTGTAGCATTGCTCAACAGTTGCCGCTCAGGGTAGCCTAGTGGTTAGAGCGTTGGGCTAGTAACCGGAAGGTTGCAAGTTCAAACCCCCGAGCTGACAAGGTACAAATCTGTCGTTCTGCCCCTGAACAGGCAGTTAACCCACTGTTCCTAGGCCGTAATTGTAAATAAGAATTTGTTCTTAACTGACTTGCCTGGTTAAAAAAAAAAAAAATAGAAAATTCAGCCGACAGAAACTTTCAACCGGTTTTCCCCATTAAGCAACGAGTCAGAGTATTCTCTGGCCTCTACTCCTCCCGTTACGGGGTCTGAGACACCGAAGCCTCCCACCATAAGCTCTGACAAATTGAAAACCCTAGTCATTGGCGACTCCATTACCCGTAGTATTAGACTTAAAACGAATCATCCAGCGATCATACACTGTTTACCAGGGGGCAGGGCTACCGACGTTAAGACTAATCTGAAGATGGTGCTGATAGGCTCGCGTCGCGTGTGCGAGCGTTGCAAAATAAATGTAGAAATCTATATTATTCAATTATTGCACCGACACTGCTCACGCGCTAACGAGGGTCTGCAACGCCAAGGGCTAAAATAGAAGTCAGTTATATTTCTGATGCAGATCGCGCTGCAAGTCCTGCCTCCCAGCTCCTCATTGGTTTATAGAAGCAGGTACCTATGTGCCATCTCCTCATTGGTTATACCCACGTGGGTGACCGAAAGACGAACGAGGTCAGTGGCGGTAATGCACCTAATTTATGAAAGTTGCCGATCGCAATTTAAAGTCAAGAGAAGAAAAAGCCTAGAAGAAGGAGAGATGACTAGAAACGATTTGGTTGATTAATTGTCGGAGTAGAAGGAGTAGAAGACCTTTTGCATTTCAGGTAAAATAAAAACTCAACGTTTATATCCCAGGACAAATTAGCTAGCAACAGCAAGCTAGCTAAATAGGACAAATTAGCTAACAAGTGCAAGCTAACTAGCCAAATTGCCATAAATGTTTAATGCTTTTTGACCTGTCCCCAAATTAATGTAATTGGTTCAGAGTTTGTTTTGATATTTTAACCTGCGTGTCATGATCGCGTTTGGTGTGGGGGGACAAAATAAATGTATACATGAGAGTATAGGGATATTGTTATCCACGTTGGCACCAACAATGTAAGGATGAAACAGTCAAAGTTCACCACGCGCAACATAGCTTCAGCGTGTAAATCAGCTAGAAAGATGTGTTGACATCGAGTTGACATCCAGTTGACATCGAGTAATTGTATCTGGCCCCCTCCCAGTTAGCGGGAGTTAGCGGGAGTGATGAGCTCTACAGCAGAGTCTCACAACTCAATCGCTGGTTGAAAACTGTATTCTGCCCCTCCCAAAATATAGAATTTGTAGATAGGAGCACCCTCTTTCTGGGACTCACCCTCAAACAGGACCAAGCCTGGCCTGCTGAAGAGTGACAGACTCCATCCTTGCTGGAGGGGTACTCTCATCTTATCTACCAACATAGACAGCTCTAACTCCTCCAGCTCCACAATGAGATAGGATGCAGGCCAGGCAGCAGGCTGCAAGCCAGCCAGCCTGCCAGATTAGTGGAGTCTGCCACTAGCACAGTCAGTGTAGTCAGCTCAGCTATCCCCATTGAGACCGTGTCTGTGCCTCGACCTAGGTTTGGCAAAACTAAACATGGTGGTGTTCGCCTTAGCAATCTCACTGGAATAAATCTCACCTCCTCCATTCCTGTCCTTATTGAAAGAGATTGTGATATCTCACATCTCAAAATAGGGCTACTTAATGTTAGATCTCTCACTTCAAAGGCAGTTATAGTCAATGAACTAATCACTGATCATAATCTTGATGTGATTGGCCTGACTGAAACATGGCTTAAGCCTAATGAATTTACTTTCAGAGCCATCATCGACTCAGTGAGTTTTAGGTCTCTGGACCTAGTTTTGTCCCATGGAAGAAATATGGTGGATCTTAATGTTTTTCCTCATAATCCTGGACTATTGGACCACTATTTTACTACGTTTGCAATTGCAACAAATAATCTGCTCAGACCCCAACCAAGGATCATTCAAAAACCGTGCAATAAAATCTCAGACAACCCAAAGATTCCTAGATGCCCTTCCAAAATGTGGAGTGGAGGAGGAGAGTGCAGAGTGGAGGACTGGAGGAGAATGGAGGAGGAGAGTGGAGGACTGGAGGAGAGTAGAGGAGGAGAGTGGAGGACTGGAGGAGAGTGGAGGAGGAGAGTGGAGGACTGGAGGAGAGTGGAGGAGAGGAGGAATAGAGTGGAGGAGAGTGGAGGAGTAGAGTAGTGAAGGAGAGTGGAGGAGAGGAGTTGAGGATTAGAGGGAATGATAGTAGAGGACTGAAGAAGTAGAGTGGATGAGAGTGGAGGAAAGTGGAGGAGTAGAATGGAGGAGTGGAGGAGAGTGGAGGAATAGTGGAGGAGAGGAGGAGTGTGGAGGAGAGTGGATGAGTAGAGTGGAGGAGAGTTGAGGAGTGGAGGAGGAGATTGGAGGAGAGTGGAGGAGTAGAGGAGTGGAGGAGTGGTAGAGTAGAGTGGAGGACTGGAGGAGCACAGTTGTGGAGGACTGGAGGAGTAGAGTGGAGTAGAGTGTAGGGGAGTGGAGGAGGAGAGGAGGAGAGTGGAGGAGTTGAGGAGGAGAGTGGAGGAGAATGGTGGAGAATGGAGGAGAATGGAGGAGTAGACGAGTGGAGAAGTGGAGGAGTAGAGTGGAGGACTGGAGGAGCACAGTTGTGGAGGACTGGAGGAGTAGAGTGGAGTAGAGTGGAGGAGAGTGGAGGAGGAGAGTGGAGTAGTAGAATGGAGGAGAGTGGAGGAATAGTGGTGGAGTGGAGGAGTGGAGGAGAGTGGAGGAGATTGGAGGAGAGTGGAGGAGTAGAGTGGAGGAGGAGAGTGGAGTAGTAGAATGGAGGAGAGTGGAGGAATAGTGGTGGAGTGGAGGAGAGGAGGAGTGTGGAGGAGAGTGGATGAGTAGAGTGGAGGAGATTGGAGAAGAGTGGAGGAGTAGAGGAGGAGAGTGGAGGAGTAGAGGAATGGAGGAGTGGAGGAGTAGAATGGAGGAGAGTGGAGGAGAGTCTAGGAATAGTGGAGGAGTGGAGGAGAGGAGGAGTGTGGAGGAGAGTGGATGAGTAGAGTGGAGGAGAGTGGAGGAGAGTTGAGGAGTGGAGGAGGACAGCTGTGGAGGACTGGAGGAGTAGAGTGGAGTAGAGTGTAGGAGAGTGGAGGAGTTGAGGAGTAGAGGAGGAGAGGAGGAGAGTGGAGGAGTTGAGGAGGAGAGTGGAGGAGATTGAAGGAGAGTGGAGCAATAGAGAAGTGGGAGGGTGGAGGAGTAGAGTGGAGGACTGGAGGAGCACAGTTGTGGAGGACTGGAGGAGTAGAGTGGAGTAGAGTGTAGGGGAGTGGAGGAAGAGAGGAGGAGAGTGGAGGAGTTGAGGAGAGTTGAGGAGTAGAGGAATGGAGGAGTGGAGGAGTAGAGTGGAGGAATAGTGGAGGAGTGGAGGAGAGGAGGAGACTGGAGGAGAGTGGATGAGTAGAGTGGAGGAGAGTTGAGGAGTGGAGGAGGAGATTGGAGGAGTGGATGAGTAGAGTGGAGGACTGGAGGAGCACAGTTGTGGAGGACTGGAGGAGTAGAGTGGAGTAGAGTGGAGTAGAGTGGAGGAGAGTGGAGGAGTTGAGGAGTAGAGGAGGAGAGTGGAGGAGAGTGGAGGAGAGTGGAGGAGTAGAGGAGTGGAGGCGTGCAGGTGTAGAGTAGAAGACTGGAGGAGCACAGTTGTGGAGGACTGGAGGAGTAGAGTGGAGGAGAGTGGAGGAGAGTGGAGGAGAGTGGAGGAGAGTGGAGGAGTTGAGGAGTAGAGGAGGAGAGGAGGAGAGTGGAGGAGAGTGGAGGAGAGTTGAGGAGAGTGGAGTAGTGGAGGAGTTGAGGAGTAGAGGAGGAGGGAGGAGAGGAGAGTGGAGGAGGAGAGGAGGAGAGTGGAGGAGTTGAGGAGTAGAGGAGGAGAGTGGAGGAGAGTGGAGGTGTGGAGGAGTGGTGGAGTAGAGGAGAGTGGAGGAGGAAAGTGGAAGAGAGTGGAGGAGTAGATGAGAGAGGATGAGTGGACGAGAAGAGTGGAGGAGAGTGGAGGAGGAGAGAGGAGGAGAGTGGAGGAGTAGAGGAAAGTGGAGGAGTAGATTGGAGCTTAGTGGAGGAGAATGGAGGAGGAGAGTGGAGGAGGAGAGTGGAGATTAGTGGAGGACTGGAGGAGAGTGGATGGGTGGAGGAGTAGAGGAGGAGAGTGGAGGAGAGTGGATGAGTAGAGGGGAAGAGGAGGAGAGTGGAGGAGAGTGGAGGAATGGAGGAGAGTGGAGGAGAGTGGAGGAGTAGAGGAGAGTGAAGGAGAGTGGAGTAGAGGAGGAGAGTGGAGTATAGGAGGAGAGTGGAGGAGAGTGGAGTAGAGGAGGAGAGTGGAGGAGAGTGGAGGAGTAGAGGAGGAGAGTGGAGGAGAGTGGAGGGGTAGATGAGGAGAGTGGAGGAGTAGAGGAGGAGAGTGGAGGAATGGAGGAGAGTGGAGGAGTAGAGAAGGAGAGTGAAGGAGGGTGGAGTAGAGGAGGAGAGTGGAGGAGAGTGGAGTAGAGGAGAGTGGAGTAGAGGAGGAGAGTGGAGTAGAGGAGGAGAGTGGAGGAGAGTAGAGTAGAGGAGGAGTGTGGAGGAGAGTTGAGGAGTAGAGGAAGAGAGTGGAGGAGAGTGGAATAGAGACGGAGAGAGAAGGAGAGTGGAGTAGAGGAGAAGAGTAGAGTAGAGGAGGAGAGTGGAGGAGAGTAGAGTAGAGGAGGAGAGTGGAGGAGAGTTGAGTAGAGGAGAGTGGAGGAGTAGAGGAGGAGAGTTGAGGAGTAGAGGAAGAGAGTGGAGGAGTAAAAGAGTGGAGGATGAAAGTGGAGGAATAGAGGAGGAGAGTGGAGGAGGAGAGGAGTAGAGGAGGAGAGAGGAGGAGAGTGGAGTAGAGGAGGAGAATGGAGGAGAGTTGAGTAGAGGAGGAGAGTGGAGGAGAGTTGAGTAGAGGAGAGTGGAGGAGTAGAGGAGGAGAGTGGAGGAGTAGAGGAGTGGAGGAGGAAAGTTAAGAAGTGAAGGAATGGAGGAATAGAGGAGGAGAAGAGGAGAGTGGGGGAGAGTGGAGTAGAGGAGGAGAGTGGAGGAGAGTGGAGTAGAGGAGGAGAGTGGAGGAGTAGAGGAGTGGAGGAGGAAAGTGAAGGAGTGGAGGAGGAGAGTGGAGTAGAGGAGGAGAGGAGGAGAGTGGAGGAGGGGAGGTGGAGAGTGGAGGAGTAGAGGAGGAGAGGAGGAGAGTGGAGGAGTAGAGGAGGAGAGTGGAGGAGTAGAGAGGAGGAGTAGTGGAGGAGAGGAGGAGAGTGGAGGAGAGTGGAGGAGTAGAGGAGGAGAGTGGAGGAGGAGAGGAGGAGAGTGGGGGAGTAGAGGAGGAGAGTGGAGGAGTAGAGGAGTGGAGGAGAAAAGAAAAGGAGTGAAGGAGTGGAGGAATAGAGGAGGGTGGAGGAGGAGAGTGGAGGAGTGGAGGAGAGTGGAGGAGGGTGGAGGAGTCGAGGAGGAGAGGATGAGAGTGTAGGAGGAGTTGTGGAGTAGAGAAGGAGAGTGGAGGAGAGTGGAGGAGTAGAGGAGGAGAGTGGAGGAGTAGAGAGGAGGAGTAGTGGAGGAGAGGAGGAGAGTGGAGGAGTAGAGGAGGAGAGTGGAGGAGTAGAGGAGGAGAGGAGGAGAGTGGAGGAGGAGAGTGGAGGAGTAGAGGAGGAGAGTGGAGGACAGTGGAGGAGAGGAGTAGGAGAAGGATAGTAGAGTAGAGGAGTAGAGTATCGGAGGGTGGAGGAGTAGAGTATCAGAGGGTGGAGGAGTAGAGTATAGGAGGGTGGAGGAGTAGAGTATCAGAGGGTGGAGGAGTAGAGTATCGGAGGGTGGAGGAGTAGAATATAGGAGGGTGGAGGAGTAGAGTATCAGAGGGTGGAGGAGTAGAGTATAGGAGGGTGGAGGAGTAGAGTATCAGAGGGTGGAGGAGTAGAGTATAGGAGGGTGGAGGTGTAGAGTATCAGAGGGTGGAGGAGTAGAGTATCAGAGGGTGGAGGAGTAGAGTATCGGAGGGTGGAGGAGTAGAGTATCGGAGGGTGGAGGAGTAGAGTATAGGAGGGTGGAGGAGTAGAGTATAGGAGGGTGGAGGTGTAGAGTATCAGAGGGTGGAGGAGTAGAGTATAGGAGGGTGGAGGTGTAGAGTATCAGAGGGTGGAGGAGTAGAGTATCGGAGGGTGGAGGAGTAGAGGACCCCCTCCCCTTCCTGTTATTGCTCCACAGATGTATTTCAGTTTGGATGCATCTACACTCCTATCTTCACTTCTCACAACACCTTCCAGAGTGTGTACGTGTATGTGCACGCGTGTGTGTTGTGTATGTGCACGCGTGTCTGTGTGTGTGTGTGTGTTTCCTGTACATTCTGCTCCTATATGGATGAATGGGAAGGGACAAACCTCTCAAACTACATTACATTCACTGTCATCCACCGAGTTTCTTCTACAACTCATCATTTCCTTGTTCCACAGTATTTCATTATTAATTTATCATGCTGTGTCATAACTGTGTTAACGAAAACACATGCATGCACGCACAGACGCACACACAGACACAGATGCACACAGACACAGATGCACACACACACACACACACACACACGCACACACACACACACACACGCACACACACGCACACACACGCACACACACGCATGCACACAGGCGCACACACACAGACGCGCACACACAGACGCGCACACACACACAAAGACGCGCACACACACACGCACACAGGCGCGCACACACACACACACACACACGCACACAGGCGAACACGCACACTGGCGCACACACAGACGCGCACACACACACACACACACACACACACACACACACACACTGGGTTATCCATTTCCAACAGGAGACTGATCTAATTACACACCACTAAACTGTTGTCTGGGTTATCCATTTCCAACAGGAGACTGCTCTAATGACACACCACTAAACTGTTGTCTGGGTTATCCATTTCCAACAGGAGACTGATCTAATTACAGACCACTAAACTGTTGTCTGGGTTATCCATTTCCAACAGGAGACTGATCTAATTACAGACCACTAAACTGTTGTCTGGGTTATCCATTTCCAACAGGAGACTGATCTAATGACAGACCACTAAACTGTTGTCTGGGTTATCCATTTCCAACAGGAGACTGATCTAATGACAGACCACTAAACTGTTGTCTGGGTTATCCATTTCCAACAGGAGACTGATCTAATGACAGACCACTAAACTGTTGTCTGGGTTATCCATTTCCAACAGGAGACTGATCTAATGACACACCACTAAACTGTTGTCTGGGTTATCCATTTCCAACAGGAGACTGATCTAATGACACACCACTAAACTGTTGTCTGGGTTATCCATTTCCAACAGGAGACTGATCTAATGACACACCACTAAACTGTTGTCTGGGTTATC